>NW_013667415.1:58777-66032 GCF_000517525.1 Limulus polyphemus
ATAATATATGATGTTTAATCTCTTAAAATAACAGTAAGGTACATAATATGTGATGTTTAATCTCTTAAAATAACAGTAAGGTACATAATATGTGATGTTTAATCTCTTAAAATAACAGTAAGGTACATAATATGTGATGTTTAATCTCTTAAAATAACAGTAAGATACCTAATGTGTGATGTTTAATCTCTTGAAATAACAGTAAGGTATCTGATCTGAACTCCGATTTAAAAAAGAAAACTTCTTGCGCTCGTGTATAAATTATTGTTGGACAATGTGATTTTTTGGGGCCTCGCTCGCGCTAAAACTGGTATTGTATACACACTGGTAGGCAGCAACGTGTAAGGTTTTTCTCTAGATGGAAGGAAGGTCTACCTCTGAAACCATCTGGTTTCTCGTTATATTGGTGTATAAAGTTTGACTTACAATAGATATATTATTGAATAATATATATCCAAAAGCAGACATAATTATGGAAGTTTTCAGTATTTTGAAACTTAGCCTATGCTCTGATGAGTAATGTATTGTTGTGCTTACACCACTTTATTAACAATATTGGTGGAAAAAACTTTAGATTAATAAATGGAAGAACGTAATGGAAGTTAATAATATATTAGAACCAGATTATAAATCTAACGTCCATCATTTCGTTTTTTTCTTTTTCCCAGTTGTTTTTTTCTGGTTTTCTGAATTTCGCGCAAAGCTGCACGAAGGCTCTCTGCGCTAGCAGTCCCTAATTTAGCAGCTAGTCATCACAACCCACTGCCAACTCTTGGGCTACTCTTTTACCAACGAATAGTAGAATAGACCGTAACATTATAATGCCCCAACGGGTGAAAGGGCAAGCACGTTTGGTGACGGGGAATCGAAACCGTGACCCTCAGATTGCAATGGCCTCTCCTGTTTGGAAGGCACGAATGTAATCCACTTTTATAGATGTTGTTTATGGCTAACTATGTGAGCTTTGAAGGAGTGATATCCAAGTTAATTAGTAAATAAATGCATTATTACATAATATACTATTCATGATAAGTATTCAGTTCCGATCACCACGACCTCGCCAGTAGTACCAGAAAATAATGATGTTATGCACATTCAAATAACTGTCAGCATTGGACACAAAAAACCTTTGGCTGCTTATGAGTTTACATTTATATGTATATATTTTTGTACTTTTAAAAGTTAGTGAAAGTAAATGAAATAAAAAACAGTTCCCCACTTTAAAGTTTGGCTTAACCTCATATTGAAATACTGTTGACTTAAAGATAATTAAAAACTTACTGGGATTAATTTGCATAGCGTTTGGGACACCCAAACGAACACAGTTTTGACTCTCCTTGGATCCGATTGGTGGCAGATCTTTACATACAGGAAGAATATTTTGTTGGCTAATTACTGGATGGCGCTTAGCATTGAAATACTCTAGTCTGCACATCTTGTATTCCAGCGCTTCGCACTCGTCGCGACAGACCTGTCGTGGTTTTGGGGCGAGTGAACTTTCATCACAAAGAGGGAAGGCAAAGTAACAGAAAAAGGGAATGGCAAAATGTTGACACTGGGCAGAGACGTCTTGAAGAGTGGCAATGACAGTAAAAGCTGCAGCTAGCTTTTCTTCCAGAAACCCTTGACTTCGCAAAGATTTGAAGTAAACAGTCTTATTTGCGATATATTCAGAACAGGTTGCTCCTCGATATACTTGGCACACTCCCAGACTTGTGGCATCATCTTCTCCTTCCGTCAAATCAGGAAAACTAGAAATAATCGTGCATCTTTAAACTTTGTTAAAAACTTATATAAACACTCATTTAACTAGCATACAAACTAAATTATGCTGTTTTAGTTATCTTTCTGTTTGCTATGCTGTTAACAAATATCCAAAATATTACCATTTAATGACTTTCCGGACGACTTAAGTAATATCCAGGTTTTTGGAGCTTATATAATATTTTTTTGCCGATTAATTAATGTCAAGGCTACTTTAGTTTAATAAACATCCAAGCTCTTTGTTAACTGATTAATATCAAGACTACTGTAGTTTAGTTAATATCGCCATTTAGTAAATATTCAGGTTTATTTGCTAACTGATTAATATCAAGATTGTTGCCGTTTAATTAATATCCAGGTTATAGCCGCTAATTTAAAATTTTAGGAATTTGCCGGTTGAATAATGTCCAGACTGTGACCACTTCATTAACATCCAGGCTATTGCTATTCATAGTCTGATAATTGATAGTTAATTACTATCTAAGCTATTGATACTCATATTCTGGTTTTTGTTTCTTAATTAATATCCAGGCTATTGCTACTCATAGCCTGGTTATTACTATCTAAGCTATTGATACTCATATTCTGGTTTTTGTTTCTTAATTAATGTCCAGGCTATTGCTACTCGTAGCCTGGTTTTTTCTGCTTAAATAGTCTTCAGGCTATTACAAACTACTAGTAGGCTGGTTTTTACTAGTTAATTGATATCTAGGCTAGTGCTACACCTAATCCAGTTTTTGCTGCTTCATTAATATCCAGATTATTGCTACTCGTAGTCTTGTTTTTGCTGTTTATTAATATCGAGGTTATTGCCACTCGTAGCCTGGTTTTTGCTGCTTCATTTATGTACAAGCTAATCCTACTCGTAGTCTGATTTTTGCTGCTTAACTAATATCCAGGCTATTGCTACTCGTAGCTTAGTTTTTGCTGCTTTATTAATGTCGAGGTTATTGCTATTCGTAGCCTGGTTTTTCCTAGCCAATTAATAAATACACAGACTACCGCCGCTTACATGATTTCTACTCCTTGAGCAGAATGAAATTCTCTAGCTTTTTCATGATCAAAATATGCTATTTCCTGATCATTTTGTCTATGCTTGTAATGCATCATTTACATATTACCTGTAATAATGTTTGAAATTGCAAAACATTATTCACTTATTGTTTAATATAGATTAGAGAGGCTGAATGCTGATAGTTACAGTCTGCTTAAATGTCATTTTGTAAACTTTTAGTATGATCGATCAAAACGTACTCAAATTATGGATACTTTATCAGAACATACACAACAAAGTCAGTTTTTACATTTGTTTTTAATTTTAATTTAAATCACAAAACAATTATTACAGCATAAATAGCACTAAAGATTTTCAGATTTGTGATGATTATGATGATTTTAATACACATAAAAAAAACATGTTTACTATTGTAAAACGGAATGTTCTTTAACTCTCACAAGTCAACTACTTATTAAAGCAATATTTCTGATGTTTGTATATGTACAAAAATGTACCCAACATTTTGTCGCTAACCATACACTGCATTAAACCTCATATTTCTAATACCTACAAAACAACTGCACACATTAACATAATCTTCACTGATCCAGTTCACTTTGTATTATTTTCGTAAGTCCTTTGAAACTGTGCGTATCAAATTACTCTATATCAAAAAATACCGAAATCAAAGTGACCATATATATGTCAGATTTTTTTTTTCACGAGATCAACAGATTATATTTGCAAATAACTAAGTTGTAAATGCTAATTATACATACAGGACACTTCATACACAGAATCAGATCTGTTGATAAAATATCCACAACATTTATAGTTATATTATAATCCTACGCTACCATAATGTACAATCGTACTGGTAGAGGCTACGGTAACTGGCACAGACACGAATCTTACTGTACGCAAACATGTTCGTCACTGAGAATGATATTACATTACAATATTACGCCTTTCAAGTGTCAAGTTTTTCATTTTGTTCTTACACAGTGTTTGGTTATTACATTAAAAAGAAATTGCTACTAAGTAAAACGTTTGCTTGAATCATGTTAGAGTAATAATAACAATGTGAGTGTTTTTTGTAGTGTTTTTATAATTGTGTCTAAATACCACAAGATGCTAGGGACAGGAAAGAATAAAGACTCGGTGTAAAAATGAGCATGTGTAGCTTGACAGTATTAGGTTAGTAGTTTTAGTATTGTTTTGAAACAATGGGCTTTTAGACCAAGGTGTGCTCTTGAGGTTGGGATATCAATTACAATGGAGACTGTATAGTGCTAGATTGGTCGAGTATAGGTGATGTTGTTGAACAAACAATAAATTTGTTCTAATATATTACTCAGATATCCGATGATGTATTCAGTTATTCAATGGCGTAAGTCCAGCTGTTTCTACAAAGATTGGTTATTATTATTGTCAATAAAACGTTCTATGTTTCAAAATTTTTAATTCGATTCGTTCCAAAACTTATCCCAATTTACTGATATTATACACTGCCATTCATATTTTGCTTTATACGGGTTTTTCCATAATTGCTACTGGTGATATTCTACTGTCTCGTGGAGACATTGTCTATCAACGACCCCTGCACTAGTACTATGCATCATATGCTATAGGTAATGCTTAGTGATGTATACAGGATGTCCGAAAAGTCTAGAACCATAGGAGATTTGATCCTACTGTTAATCCAAACTTGTTTCGAATTACAAGGACAACATGTGGAGTATATTCTGTAAAAGTCGTTGAAGTGATTGTGGTTCCAGACTTTTTGGACACCCTGTATTTTATATCGAACTAAAACAAAATTAGTATTATATTTATTTTTTGATAATTAGTTGAATAAATATAAACACTGATATGAAATAAAAATAATAACTCATCACAATTGTGTATATTTGTTCTATCCTTGAACAGTCAAGTTTTACCGAAATAATGAAACTGTTTTTGTTTTAACGTCTTTCAAGTCTAACTTACACTAATATGTCAATGAAGTAACATACCCTGGATACTTCGCGTTCCTTCTATGATTTCTGACATGTGGACTGTTTTATTAATGCACTAAAATATGTAAGTTTAAAATAACTCGTTTATTGAAATAGCCTAGCTCTAAACAGTAATTTGTTAAGGGTATTTAGGATATATTCATCCGTGTAATATCATTACCTACTATCAATGTTCAGTTCTATATTTATTTATTTTTTATTTGACTTTGTTTTAAACATATTTCCAAACTTAGTTTTAGGAAGAAGAAATTAAGTATTTTCCAGAACCCTTACACCCAGTTTGGGCGGGAACCTAGCTATTGTTTACGTAATCTACCACTACTGTCTTCATTCTACATGACAATTAATAGTAAGTTATATTAATGCAGACAAAACAATGTTTACGTATAAAATACTCATATTAACGTGCTAAATGTGCCAAAATTAACCTGTACGCAACTTGTTTTTGGCACTAATGATTTATGTTTCCACCATCAGTGTCCAAGAAGCTTTAATGAATCACATGAAATTCAGACTTTTCTCAGTTTTGTCTTTAAAATAAAATCCCCCGATGTTTCCAGGGCATGACCGCTAGATATAAAAATAACTAACATTTCCCGGTTTCCCTCATCTGTGGGAATAACACATATAAGTTTGTCATGTAAAAAAAAAAAAAAGATCAACCCACAAATAATGTCACAGAAGTGTCAAAAGTACACGTGCAATGTACAATGTCTATCGTAAAACACTCACACAAGTACAGATGTCATAATTTGACGCCACCTGCAAATTGATACACTGCAATAACTTACGAGTAAAAAATGGATAACGTGTACTAACAAAATCTCTAAACACATTAGCGTTTGCAAGCAAAATCAGTGTTTTTATTGATTTCTACCAAAAATATTATCAAGTAATGTTCACATAATTACTGAACTGATATGTATTGATGATGGAAAGAAAAGCAACATACTAATGACTGGTAAATTAACATGTATCCACTATTGAATCGATAAAAAAATACTGATCGTTTACAGTCTAACTGTTAAAAAGCACTTGTTAAAACCCGATTGTCCCAAACTGTTCTGACAAAGACAAGTTGAATAAACACATACAAGTTTTAAAACCACAAAGACATAAGCATATTAATTCATATTTGTGTAAACAAGTCATGTTTAAATTCATGGAGTTAGATTTCAGAATATTTTCGCTATGTGATTTAATCTTATCTTACTGATTGTTGAAACCCAGATGTTTCTAAGGCATGCTTCCCCACCCCACCATAAAAAAGGCCGCCCACGTAGTCTGTATTATCGAGGGATAAGTGGTGTTCGAC
Organism: Limulus polyphemus; assembly: GCF_000517525.1. Taxonomy (NCBI): domain Eukaryota; kingdom Metazoa; phylum Arthropoda; class Merostomata; order Xiphosura; family Limulidae; genus Limulus; species Limulus polyphemus. The sequence goes on from NW_013667415.1 coordinate 64,872, forward strand.
ATAGGTGTAAAACTTTTTACTGTAACGTACATTTTCTGAACTACTGTTCGTATGGGTTCGCCAGTGTTATACACTCACCCAAATGTAATATATGAGATGACAACTTCCTTTCAATGTCGCAGCAACATGCTGCTCTCCATCTTCATTTTTTGTTGTTTTTTTTGTGAAGGAATAACACAAGCCTTCTAGTTGGTGATATAAATGATGCTATGTTAAAGAACTGGAACATACATAACCGTCAAAATTTGCTTTACTACAAGTCCTACAAACGGGTTACATTTTAACGCATACAGTATATTCCTAGCAATATGTTTTGTCGATGCATTACGAATATAAGCGTTTACATATACTAAATTTCGTATAATGGTAAAACGAGAACATATTAACAGTGTAACTATTTAACTTCTATACTTTCCTAAAAAGAAGGTTAACATAAATTAATCAGATTTGTAAAGGCCTTAAATAAAATTGATGCAAATTACCATTCACTTGCTTAATCTGGCTCACATCATAAAAGCACACCAACTGCTACTACGCCTGATGTCAGCACTAGGTATAGCAGATATTGTGTGGCTGACATATCATATTCTCCTGTGCTTTCACTCAAAGGTTGTAAATCAACCATACTTTTTTGGTTTTGAAAGTTGAACGATTTGTGAGTGATAACTATTATTACCTACATTAAATTTAGTAATTCCAGCTCAACCGTATTACAAGTTAAATTCATGTTCGGTTTTGTTAGACATTCTATTTTTCAAAATCCAGCGCAACTTGCAAAAATTCTACCAATCTGACCAGGAGAAAATACTAATACATTTTCTATGGTTTGTAGCATATATAGATATATATAAGATAAAATTATCACATTTTACAGTTTTTTTTATATTACTGCTATACTAACGCCACTTTACAGTTTCTTTAGAATATAAATAATTTGGATATACAAAAAAAACTTTACTAATAATTTGGATATATATAAAAAACTTTACTAATAATTTGGATATATATAAAAAACTTTACTAATAATTTGAATATGCAAAACAAAATTTTACTAATAATTTGGATATACAAAAAAAACTATTAATAATTTGGATATACAGAAAAAACTTTACTAATAATTTGGATATATAAAAAAACTTTACTAATAATTTGGATATATAA
>NW_013667415.1:66969-82798 GCF_000517525.1 Limulus polyphemus
CTCGACAAATAGTGTATTTTCATAATGTATTATTCAGATATCCGACGAATTATAGATCATTAGGTAAACATGGTGTATTCAGTTGTTCACTGGCATAGATAAAATTGTTTCTACAAATGTTCTTGAATAACAAATAGTGTCTTGTTCCCTAAAATCCTTATATATGTGTCAATGTAGTTAGTTATTCACTTGCATAAATTCAACTGTTTCTACAAATGTTAATGGATAACAAATAGTGCCTTGTACCTGGAAATCCTTATATATGTGTCAATGTATTTAGTTATTCACTGGCATAAATTCAGCTGTTTCTACAAATGTCAATGTATAACAACAAATAGTGCCTTATACCTGGAAATCCTTATATATGTGTCAATGTAGTTAGTTATTCACTTGCATAAATTCAGCTGTTTCTACAAATGTCAATGGATAACAAATAGTGCCTTGTACCTGGAAATCCTTATATATGTGTCAATGTAGTTAGTTATTCACTTGCATAAATTCAACTGTTTCTACAAATGTCAATGGATAACAAATGGTGCCTTGTAACCGAAATCCTTATATGTGTCATATATTATTATTTTTAATTAGATTTTTTATAAATTTGTTGTTATTTCCAATTTACTGATATTATACACTGCCATCCATATTTTGTTTTATTCGGGTTTTTTCCATAACTGCCACTGGTGATATTCTTCCTGTCTCTTGGTGGTATTGCTTGTCAACGACCCCTGCCCAAGTTATACTACGCATTATGACGTCGTATGCTACAGGCTATGCTTAGTAATATATATTCTGTGTTATAATGAATTAAAACAAGATTACAATTTATACAATTATTATATTAATTTTGATAATTAGTTGAATAAATACAAATACAAATGTGAAATAAAAATAATAACTCATCACAACTGTGTATGTTTGTTCTGTATTTGAACTGTCAGGTTTTACCGAAATAATAAAACTGTTTGTTTTTGTTTTGACAATTTTTAAAGTCTTTCCTACACTAATATGTGAATGACGTAATCTACTTAGTCAATATTATGTGTTATTTCTATGACTACTAACATATGAACAGTATTACTAACGTATTAAAATATCTCAGATAAAAATAACTGGAAGCAGCCTATCTCTAAACAATAATTTATATTGCAGTAAAATGGTCTTTCATAACTTTGTTATAGGAAGAAGAGATGAAGCCTTTTCAGAGCTCTTACACTCAGTTTAGGTGGAAACCTAGTTACTGTTTATGTAATCTATCACGGCTGCTTTCAATATATTACTACCGTTATCATTAAACAAAAGATCGATGTAGACAAAACAAGACTTATGCGTAAAATACGCATACCAACATGCTAAATGCAGCAGAATTAACCTGTATGCGATTTTTTGGCGACAGTTAATATTATTTCGCCATCTTTGTCCTAGAAACATCACTGAATCACGTGAACTACACTTATATTTCCCTGTTTTTGTCTGTAAAATGTAATTCAAGATGTTCTAGGTTCGGGAACGAAAAATATAAAATTCACTGGCTTTTCTCGTTTCCCTGACCAGAGGGAATTGTGCGCTTAATTTAGGTTCATCATACTTTTTTATTACTTATGTGAAGGCTGGTTTTGAATACATTATAATTTTCATTTGAAGCTTACACTTCAATGTGAGGCTAGTTTTGAATAACGTTACTAACTTTCCTTTGCCGCTTACACGTTAATGTGAATGAAAAAGTAGTGTTATGTTAAAAACATTTCTTTTTGTATTTATTATTGTTTAATAACGGTGAAGGCTAACTTGCAGCTACCCACCCATATATGTGTGTATAGAACTATTTACTGACGCGTGTTCCATGGCTAACACCACACATGTTAGATAGTACACCGGCTTGTGAGATGAGTAGCCTACTCACTCATTCCTCCGCGTGTAAATTTAAAAGCGAGAAAAAATTGCGTTGTAGAACAGTTTTATACATATATTTCAAACGATTTTATAATAATAATATAAGTTATATTCCAGTTTATCTAAGTCTTCATTCATTTTTCTCTCTCTTGGCTTGGTGGAGGGGAGGCGATTCTTGAAATTGTATAATCACTAAATGGGAAATTTCGTTGTTTCTTTGGTTCCCATGAGATTCCCCTATTTGAGAGTGGTTGCTGCCACTCTCTTTACACAAATATAGTGATAGCTCCCCCGCATCCTGCACCACTGTTGTGTCAACTCCAGAGTTCTCCTTTAAATGTGTATTATAATTACAAGAGGTGAGAATAAGTAAACAGTACCAAATATTTATTTTTGAACACGCGTTTGCAAGCAATTTGATCCATTCACGCGTGCAGCATGCGTCAATTTTATCTTGAAACCTGCACGCTTGTCGGTAACGGATGTGATCCAGAGTGTCTTTTAATTGGTTAATCTGAACTTGCTCATTCCTACCTTTACGCCTGCACATATGCGTGCAGCAACTAATTCGTACTTCTTAACTTTCTATAACTTAAAAGTATCTAGATTTTAGAAACTCAATAACTTGACGAATACAGTATTACTAGACTCGGGAAAATGTCATGCAGCTTAAGCTTTGTTATGTAATCAATTATAAATTATCCGTAACACTAAAGCTTAATTTAATAACATCACTATCTACCAAAAAAAAAAATTGAGATTTATTTTGTTTCAAAATGTTTTCGAGCATAAGAACATCTATTTAATTTAAACAATTCTCCAGTACAAGCTGTATTTGTAGTGTCATTTGAATGCATTATCTTGGTGCATTCACTCACATGGTAAAGGCAGTAAGGGTTCCAAATATCTCTAGAAAGGACTTTTTATTGGGTAATTTCGGGTGTGAAATGCTGTGAAAACCTTCAAAAAGGAACAATTAATCATCATCATTCTTAATTGAAGTCTTTTCACTATTGGCTGAACACAGGAGTAGCCCAAGATACATCTGAGAAATTCATAATACATTCACAATATTATAGTAAAAAGTATCCTAAGACAATTTTGTCAATGAGTCCACTGTAGTTAAAGTGTTGTAAAGGACAAATATACTTACAGAACCTAGTGTAATTTCAAAATTCTCTTCTGTTCTTTGGATAGACATACAAAATAAATAAGTATTAAATGAAATATAATCAACTGTATTCTCGTGATAATTTCAACTTTATTCAAATATTGTTTGTAAATGTCGTTAATAAGATATGTTTAAACCAATGTAATTAACTCTGAAGTAAATGTATTGCTATTCCCACATAGGAATAGGTATAAAACCCCCACAAGTACTAAAATAGAGGGTGCATAAAAACCTAACAAGTCCTGAGAGAGGAAGGTTTGGAAAATAAATAGTTCCCTACATATGAGATAATTTTTCAAACGTAGAAGAAACATGGGTCTCCCCTAAATATAGGGAGTTATGAGTCCGGAATGTATTGTATTGTTGGAAATTTCGTTGTTGTTTTTGAAGTGTTTTCTAAATATGGATTTTATAATCCCAAAGATATAAACAAAAAGTCTGAAGAACGTATTTAACTTTTTAAAAATAATATTTTATTCAAACGGAAAGAAAATAACTAAATTATCATACTAAACGTTATAAAAATAGTGGTTAGCGTGCGGGTGTGTGAATCCGAAAGTCCATGGTTCGCGTCCCTTTGCCACGAATTGCACTTCGCAATTTGAAGCCGTAGACTGCCCTTGTGTAGTTTTCGTTAGATACATAAATATTAATTTGGGTGCATTAGAGCAAAGTTACATTGGGCTATCTGCTGTGTCCATCGCTGGGAATCGAACCCCGAAGTTTAGCGTTGTAAGTTTGTAGACTTATCCCTTTCCCAATGAGAGAACTCAACATATAGAAGGGTACTGTTTAGGATAAAATTGGGTTAATAAGCAATCAAAAATTACTATATCGTTAATGTTTTCTGTTTGTATGTTATATTCAATTTATATTTGTATAAAAAAAAACATTCAATATACTCGTACAACGTCTTATCTTATAATATAATTCACTCCTGGATATGAAAATATCCAATAACTTAATATCGTAACGCCAGTAGTCAATATAATTTCAGGTTAAATGGAGACATCTGTATTTAAAATTGTCCTCAAAATAGGAGCAATGGAGTGAATAACATCCTCAAAATAGGAGCAATGGAGTAAATAACAAGTTTAACTTATAGGTTTGTCTAAAAAGACTGAAATGTACTACTTTATTCTCAACGAGAAGTCTTATCTATGCTTTTCGTTTACAGTTTTCTTTATGGGAAATTTGAGACATGGTGTATTTATAGATAGATTAAGGATATTTCATTAAAAGATGCCATAGAATAGATTCTTATTCATACGTCTTGGTAAATCAATAAAGAGTGCAGTATAACATAGTTTTTGTAAGATTTCTTTTTCCTTTAGTATACAAATATATAAAATTCTATAGTGTTTACACTTTTATTTAGTGAATAGTTGAAAAGAGGCAATCTTTGTATATTGTGTTGCAAGAGAGTACATTTCGTTCGTACATGTTTTCCTCGTTATTTTCAAAACTAAACTTAAAAATACGCTCTTCTTCTTTTCTTTTTTTTCTTTTTTTTTGTTTCCATCTATCTCCCTTTCAGTGCTGTTAAACTTCTTCAAGCTGTTCGCTAATCCTCCATGGTTCAAAGCTGTTGACATATCGTCTGTAAACCACTGCTACTCAGAAAAGAAGGATTTTGTTTGTTAATAGTTAAGCACAAAGCTACACAAAGAGCTGTCAATGCTGTGCCCACCACGGGTATCTAAACCCAGTTTTTAGCGGTATAAGTCCGTAGACTTACTACTGTGCCACTAGGGAGTAGAAAAGCAATAAATAAAATATATTGTTTATATTTATATAGCAAGGTATCGTAAACTTATTCCTTCTAGGGAGTAAAAATGAAGAAAACGTTCAAATTTACGATCACATCGAAGTGAACAAAACAAAGATTACCTGATGATTTTGACGTCGAAAATACTTTAAAAGTTAATGATACTTTCAACTCTACGCTTTAGCAAAGTATATTAGAGGAGGAGTCAGCAAAGAAAGATTTAATACTTCGTTTCCTAGTTGATAGAATCTTGGCAGTATTTATACTACAAAATATATTTAAAACACTTTTAATAGAGCGTCTAATAAAAATTAGTTTTTGGTTTTTGTTATGAAGAAACATATTACAATATATTTACATAAATCACGATCAACTGTAATTTACATTCTCGAATGCCCCCCAGTGGCACAGCCGCATGTCTGCGGACTTACAACGCTAGAAACCGGGTTTCGATACCCGTGGTGGGCAGAGCGCAGATAGCCCATTGTGTAGCTTTGTGCTTAACTTCAAACAAACAAACATTCTCGAATAAAGTGGACTAGAATAACGAAGGCTAATATCGTTTGATATTGTAGTTACTGTACGGGTTTTCTAATCCAATTTAAGTTGTAATATGGTTTCGTCTTAAACTTTACACTACTGAAGAAACCTAATACTGACTCTTATGGGAAAATTCAATACCCTCAGACACTCTTATGTAATTAAAAAGTATTCATACAATCAAAAACTATACAAAGTGGTTGGCTTTTCTTTGAAAGGGAGGGCAGGTTATCCCTGTAGTAGAGCTCTGAGTTCGAAACAAAATATTTCTCACACTTTAAGTTCAGATGCGTTATAAGTTTGGTAAGCTGAATAGTGAAAAACACAAAACCGGTAGGTTGTGTTATACTTGACGCGTAATATATAAGTTATTTCAATGGATTTTCTTTTGGAACATGTCACACATATAAATCGGTTATTTAATACCAGAACCAGGTGTGAAACTATTCATTTTTCGATTACTGTAAACACGTTCTTCTACGATAACCACCTATATTAAACATGGAACGCAATTCACATGAATTTTTATACTGTGTTATTATTCTGTCTCTGACAAATACAAAGAAAACAAGCGGAAAGCTTGTAATTATAATCCTCTTAGAATAAACTACTGAGGCAAGTCCACGCGCGATTGTTTCTAGAATTGGAAAAGACTGAGGGAAGCAGGTGCGCCTCTTCTTTTCAGTTTGTTCCCGATATTTTTGGAAAGCTAAATAAAAAATATATCTATGTTTCCTAACTATTAAATGACAGAGTAGAGGGAACTAGCTAATACCATCCGCCACCAGCTCTCGGGCTACGCTAATCGAATAACAGGATTTGGCTGTTTGGCCGTCCATCACACTTACAAAGTAGCAACGGCTTCAAAGTGTGGAGCGCGATTATGCGGCAACGTAACGCGAACCAAGAATCGTCAGATCCACAGTCTAGCATGCTAACCACTATGGAATAAAAACTATCTTTAGCAGTAATATTGATTACATTAGGAATCGATGAGAGGCCACGTTCTAACATAAACTTTTACGGGATCTAAAAATATTAGTAATAAAATAAATGTAAATCTGTGATAGTTTTTTGTTGTTGTTGTTGTTTTTAATTTCGCGCAAAGCTACACGAGGGCTATCTGCGCTAGCCGTCCCTAATTTTGCAGTGTAAGACTAGAGGGAAGGCGGCTAGTCATCACCGCCAACTCTTGGGCTACTCTTTTACCAACGAATATAACATTATAACGCCCTCGGGGCTGAAAGAGCGAGCATGTTTGATGGGATGGGGATTCGAACCCGCAACCCACAGATTGCGAGTCGAGTGCCCTAACCACCTGGCCATGCCGGGCCATCTGTCATAGACTTTATATAATCTGTTGGGTGGTGGTAAATCAACCTCTAATTGTTTACTTCACTAAAGTTTTCAAAACTGATCTAGCAATAAGCACTTAATTATATTTAAAATATATATCATAATAACAAACGGTATTTGGTACTTCCCTACTACCGAAGAGGTGGAACCTAGAGCCCTCTGTTACATCAAAACTATTAAAGGATGATCAGAGTTTGTTTTAACACCTTAGCTATAACAATACACAACTACCGCTATGAATTCATCTCAATGACACCTCCTAGTTTATTTGCTTGTTGGAAAGCACAAAGCTGCGCAATGGACTATCTGTGTTATGCTCATCTCGTGTATCGAAACCCGATTATTGGTGTTATAAGTCTTGAGACTTATCGCTGAGATACTGGGAGGCTTTTATAATATTAATAAATACAAACAAGTGCCAGCCGACTAGCCATGTGATCCTAATACGCAAATGCATATTATCAAACCCATGTCCACCAAACATCATATAGAATTTCAGACCTTGCAATGTAATAAATGATCAGAAAACGTTTGCTAATAACACGTAGGACCATCTAGGACACTAAAGCAAATCGTGCATCTACATCTCATGCTTAAAATGAGTGAGGCAATTTGAGATGCTGAGGTAATATGGTCCACTATTCCATCAAATCTGCTTCCAATTCCCCAACACTGTTTGGTGAATCACGTGCTGACAAACATCTTTCTAGAACATCCCATATACGTCGATCGGATAAAGTGGTGAGCGTGTTGATCAATCCATTTGCACGGGGGGAGCGTGTGTCACCATCCATTAGAAGATGAAAGATCTGATCAACTGTACTCTCGTATGGAAACAGTAATGATTGTAAGATGGAATGGTATTCATAACCTCATGCCATAACACATATAGATCATTGTGTCACCAATACTAATCCCTGCCCAGACCAGTATTTCAGCATCGCCATACGAGTATCCTTCCTTCGTGAAATTAGGGTTGGATCTGATTCCAGCCTTTCTCCAAATACGTCTCGTATATATAGCTACAGTATAAAGTGTGTATGCGTTTTTCGTCTGGAAATAAAACATTCACCTCTTGGCACCATTGAAAACATGCTATTTTCTGGCGATGGGTTAAAGCAACGCACACCATCAGTCATTTGGCATAAAAATCAACTTTAAGAAGCCTCTTTCTTTCTGACTATTTGCATACTGACTTCTCGTCCAATTGCTGCTTCGAACTGTTGATTAAGCTGAGAAGCTGAAGTCCACCTATTGTCTAGCAGTGGTCGCCTTGCGGGGATTGTCGATAATAATGTAACTTGTCCAGGTATTCAGCTGGTTAACTCCCCTGGTGGTCTATAAGCGCTTCGCACACTTGGTGAGAATTGAAGCCACTCGGCGACGACTTCATTTGTTTGATCGGCTTCTAGCTTGTTCTACAGACCATGAACATCTCCAAATGTATTTACATAACTGTTGCTCAAACTTTTAAAACTGTGTATCTCTTGCCTCTACATAACACTGAAATATGCATGTCAGTTCACGTGACTATCCACGTGACACTTGTTCTGTACGTAAACTAGTTGAGGGAAGTCACTGACATTATTTTATTAATAGCAGTTAGAACATAGAATACTCTGATTATTCCTTAATTACCTTAATTGTGTTGAAGTTTTTAACATAACACGAACCATATATATATTTTTGGTCAGACATACAAAAGAAGAAGAGATGCAGAACAAGACTTTCTTTTAGTGATATTTCTAACAGCAGAAAAATTAATTCTAGCAAAAACAGATTATTCAAAGGGTCTTCTAAATGCGATACGTATTAACGGGTATGAATTATCAAAAACTGTATATCTAAAGATATATAAACTGCTGCTCACTTACACTATAAATTTGCACTGAACTAAACTATATAGCTATTGTGTATCGAAAAATCTGCCTCATTTCTTTATATATATATATATATATATATATTGTTTTACAAGGAAAGATACCTTTACAAGTAAAAAAAAATATTTTCTTTATTGTATACATTCTATTCAGTTGTTGTCTGGGTAAAAACGTATTTGATATCCATATTACATCTGAATACTAAATGTTTGTTAACAGTAATGTTAGAACAGTTTGTGATATCGAAAATAAGATCTCCCTATTTCTTATAACTTTGTTTTTATCACCATCTTGCTGGTTTCTCTTAGTTACATTAAAACCTCCTTGTACTACACTTCCGAAGGAATTGGTTGATACCCAGTAAATAATGTGTCTGGCTGTAGTTGTGAAGTCATGCCGCTGAACGTGCTCTGCACTTTCAGCTGTAAGAAGCGTTAAAAACTGATAATCCTCCAGTTATTCGGTTCAAAGAGCCGGATAAGGTTTTTGTCTGGTTACCTCCTATGTGGGTCATTTATTTCAAAATTAGAGACAGCTATACCTGAATCTTAGAGATCTCTGATTTGACTGTTTAGCCCAATATTTACATATAATGTATATATATATATATAATCAAAATTGTTTTTAATCTCGTAGCGTAGTCGCTGTTCCCCAAGATCTAAGTTTAATACCAAAGAATATAAAACATCTGTACTATGGAAATAATTCATTAATCTCAGCAAATCTGAGTATTTATTATTAAAGTCTAAGTATCTATCGAACTTTGTATATTTCTAAAAATTATCACTGTATACATCTATTTTATTGAACCATGACTGTTATACAGAATTTAACTGAAACTGTCAATACCTCAGTTAAATACAAACAAAAAGTAAGCGAAACATTCATCCAAAACTCTTTTTCAAAGTAGCCTAAAATGGTTCACATAAGATATTTCATAGTGTTATGACGCGGTATAAGCCAGACGCGTACTAGTTGTATTTTGTTGTTACTTTCAAAATAACATTTACTCAATACTAATATTAGTCGAAAGATATATATGGGTTTAAAAGGAACTAAAACCCTTATAAGTTATAGTTATGAAAGTTTATACAACTAGCACACCCAAAGATATCAAAGAATGGTTGAGAATCATTCCCCTTAGAGAGTTTCTTCATAGAAGTGTCTACCATCTCGTGTATTACCCAAAACTTAAGGAACGATGGGGCTCATAAAGTCTTCTAACAGCCCATTTTTTTTTTTCATTTACAATGGGTCACCCGATACTTGAGGGGGAGGGAGGATTTAATCTTAAATATATTTACCCTTGTTGTACTTTATTATCATATATTATTTAATTTTAGAATCAACTTATTCTGTAAGTTAAACAATTATTTTAAGCCTTAAAACTACGATATTCTTTTTTTATGAGATTCGTCATTAGATGTTGTTTTGTTTCGGACAGCATCTTTTATCTGGAATTTCTTGCAGGTTTCTATATATCTTTATCAATTTTCGAATTATTTCTTGGCGTTGTTCGTGCATAAGTGTATGGATTCCACATTATATTTAACAACATAGTGTCAAACTCAGCAAGATCCTATGTTTGAAAAGTTAACAGTTTTCAGAGCCTTTAGATTATTAATGCCCATTTCATTCAAGTTTCGGGTATATCCATATAGATCATAATATACCAGTAGCTCTATATTGGATTTGTCATTTTCCTTTGATAAAAGGATTCTAAATGTATCCTGGTACAAGCTCTATATACTCATATATATATAGACAGAGAGAAGGCGGAGGAGGGGAGAATAGCACATATCTCATCAGTCATGAGGAAAGTCTAAACATAAGCGAAAATTTTTTTGGATGAAAAATAGCCCACATTAAACAGATTTAAACAACAATACACAGAATTTGGTTTGAACTCGAATACCAAATAATAATTTTACGAATGTTTTCACAAGTTCAATCGTCTATAGGGTAAATGAATCTAAAAGAACGTGTATGTGAACCTTACTCAGGATTAATCCAGTCTTGTTCTAACACCCGTATACAGTGACAATGTAACAACAGATATTTTCAGATATCAATATCGCAATATCTTCGTTCTATAATTTCCTCTCTTAATTCACTGAAAACAACTTTAAAGGGATTTAATAGCAATGTGAAATAGCAGTGACTGTTTTCGTGCGTCATACGTGATTAATATAACGAAAGGAATAATGCAGCTCTGTGAACATCCAGAGATGGCAAGTTCAAAGAGACAAATCCACTTCGTTTCTTCTCGCTCCGATGTTCTTTTTGCTCTTGATTTTTCTCGCTCTACTTAATCATATGTTAACTTTCCTGTCTTACGACAGATTTTCTAAACTTTTAATGGCCAACTTGTTCGTTTATTTTAAACTAGCTGAGCTTTTTATCACCTTTCCTCATTTTTCGATGTCACCATGACTACTGACTGTCTGTTTGTGTTCTCTACGTTCTTTTATCTATCTACTTCACCGATTTCTTTCCCGTTTAGTTAAGTTGCTATTTTAATTTTTTTTCACTTGTTTAATGTCAGTTCTTCACTGCATAGTTAGGATAAAACACCCTCCCATCCGATTTATTCAACGTTTTCTCCACCCTTCCTTTATCTTCGTCTTTAAATGTCCCTTCGACCGCTGACGGGGTAATGTTTACGCACATCGCAAACCAATTCGCTGCTTGTTTCCGTACGCCTAATGCTAGGTAATAACGGCAGACTGTCCCAAGCCGCGATTTATAAGTAGCTAGGTCGGCGAAATCTTTAAGGAAAGCTACGAAGAATGGAGCTGAAACAGCAAGATAGTGGAGAGACTCGGAAGTTTGAATAGCGTTATCGAAAACACATTGGGTTTCTAACGACACTGGGAAAAGCCTCTTGTAGAGACTTGAAAATCTCTCTCAAGAACACTTTAAGAGCTAAGGTAGAAAGAATACAAAGAAGAACACAGTTGAAGAAAAAAAAGAACAGCATACAGAAAGTACAAACCTACGTACTTAAAGACAGACAGATAGATAAATAGATAGCAAATTCATACTACTCGTAAGTTGTAATGGTGCCATTATTATTCACATACAGTGGGTTATATATATTAACGTTTTAATTTGGAGTAGACAGATTTGTTGTTAAGGAAATAGATATATTAATGACATCTACATTTGAAGATGGTGCCAGTGAACGTTCTTCTTAGCAATTCAGATGTGTAACACAGTGCAGCCAGCATCCCACTTTGTGTTACAACTTTCATTCCGACGTTATCAAGCAATATTCAGAAAGCTATAGAAATATTGAGGCTGATTACACTTATAAGACGCTCGCTCCCATGAGAACAAGACGAAATGAAATCTTCTGTAGCTTTAATGAGATGGAACGCGTCCAACGACGAGCCACGACGACACTACACTGTCGTTTGTCAGTGTCACTTACTGGGCTATCAGGTTTGGCAACGATGAGTGAAATGCGTTTTCTACATAACGCACGACACACATTCCTCGGATAATGAAACGTATCTGGCAGTTTCTCCCAGCAAATTAATTTTGGATCTTTGGTTGTTAACGTGTTTGTTACATTCAGAAATGAGTTATCAAAGTTGATGTTATATTCTGTTATATTTAAGTTAATGAAAAATTACGGAAAAAGAAAGATCGTCTATAGAAACATGTGTTATCTATTTATAAACATTTCACTCTTTAGCCATACATTCCCATCAAGTGCTTCAACTACGAGATTATAAGGACATTTACTTAGACAACAAAGAAACATAGGTGTAGAAGATCCCACACCTATAGTTGATTCACTGATACCTCAGTAATTTGTTCTCTTGTTGTGGCATATTACAATACAATTATTCAAACAGATATATATCAATAATACGCTGGCATTTGTCTGTCCAGAATTTTTTTCGCAAATGTTTCAATCAAACGCTACAAATCTCATATCGTTAGAAGGGCTTCTGTTTGAGGAGTCCGGATTGCACATCGGCTTTTCAAGTCAGAATCACCTTATCTGCTTTGTGCTTAGTCAATTTTTTTAATACAGCGAGCATGGTAAACGATGGCATAATGTCGTTATCATTACATGACCACTTGGCTTCGATTTCAACATTATTTTTTATTTGCAAAGTATTTCATACAAACAACACTTAACCAGTGTGTAATTTCCTAAAAAATGAACATTACACTAAATACAATTTCTATGAGCTTTCTCGACCTATTTAGGTCTAAAATACGCATGCGCAGTTCGTTCAAAACCATATGCACATCTCCATGTGAACACGCATTCAGACGTTTCTGCATGTTCACCTAAATTTGCCTTCATTACAACTTACTTTATTTTCCAATTATTTAGCTTCGGTTTGTGTCATAGACTGCTATAAACACTTTTTAGCTACTTTTTTTTTTTACTACGGGTTTTATGCTTCGTTTTTGTAAGTTTCTTTGTTTGAAATCCTGTTTCATATTCTGTACACTATTATAAATACCATTACTTTATTGTTTATTTCACGTGTGGTTTTATTAAATAAAGTTACGTCTACGTGAGTTTGTTCATCTTACAGTGTATTTTTTTTTCAAACAGACCAGGATTTATCGATCTAACATATAACGCCTGCAAGAAAGTGTAGCTTAAATAGCCTACGCGAAAATGATAGAATAAGGAAAATTCAAGTGAAGGGCATAAAAACTACCGCAAATTTTTTGCGGGTCGCGGCTGGTATATGTTTTGTGTATTCTAAGAATCACAGAATTCTACATGCAACAACCAACAATAACACAATTATACGTATTATACATTTATATATATATATATATATATTTAAATTTTAGACCTGCTGTATATGATTATATGAAATTAAGATTGTAGATATTACTAAGTGTATTTTGTCACACAATATAATGTGCTTCAATTTTAATTCAATTTCGCGTGTCAGTATCTTAGATATGATAATATTTATTAATACAGTTATAGTGAAAGTATACTAAATCAGTCTGTTCAGTGACGTCATTGTTCCATATCCCCTATTAAATATAATTTAGTCATATTTCTATTTCATTCGTAGTAAATGTTAGCATAACTTTACGTTCTAATGAAAATTTGATTAGATATATACCAAGTGAAACATCTCATACACCTTGTAGTCAATACGTTTCTAGGGAGATTCGATCAAATAAAACAAGGTTCTATGTTTGTTTTAGCACTCCTGTCATCTTCATTTGAAACAATTGTGAAGAAGTTTAAAGTAAATCATCGGTGGTTCAGTAGTAAGCATGAGGTTTTATAATGTTAAAATTCGAGGTTCGATTCATCCAGTAGACACATCACAGATAGCCCATTATGCAGCTTTGTGCTTAGCAACAAACATAATTAAACTAATGACCATCGAATACAAGGAAATAAGCAAATTATCCAATTGAAAAAATTGTGTTAATTATATATATATATATATATATTTATATATATCTTAATATAAAGATGATCCCTTATGAGTGTGAGTTAGCATCCATCACCCAGAGTTGGCTGGCTCGATTACAGTAATTTTTTGCATGGTACCTGGACTATTTTGTTATATAATGTTTACCCAGGAGGATAAAAAGCCTCCTTTGTTCTCCTTTAAACTTTTGACTTTGACACAAGTACTTAATCAGTTAAATTAGTCAATTATTACCTTCCACAAAGCAGGGTATACAATTAGCATCTAATGAGGTTATTAGAGATTTAATAACAAAAGAAAAAAGGAAGAGTAACATTATCTAACGTTGTCCGTTAGAGAATTTTTGCTTCCTTTAAAAAATGTTTTCTTTTTTATCTAATCCACTAAGTTCTACAATCCCCCTGGTGTATAAATTGAAGAAGAAGTAACTGCATTTCAAGTGATATACCTCATATCGATGATGTCAGACTAAAAATGCCTAAAGGCAAAAGCAAAACTGCATTACAGCACGTACCTGCACTGATGTATTGGATAGACTAAATGAATACTAAAAGCACATGTCGAAACTCGTTACATGCTCTTTATGAAGTATGCCTATTATTAAGATAATACAATTTTATCGAAAATTACGTCTTAAGTTGAGCAAAAAATCTGCTATAGTATCACATGTTAAACTAGACTAAAATATTACAGTACAACAAGACAGACTTCATATGGTATTGCCGATAGAACAAAATAAACTTGACATAGTAGGAGATGCAGAACAAAGACAATGCGTATTGAACCTTTATTGTGTTAAATATTAACATGATCATTAAAATGAGGAACTAACTCATGTAAAAAGAACGTTAAAGATTCTAAAGAAGAGATTAAAAGTATAGAAACAATAAAAACAATTTTTAAAGTTTTCATTCATATAAAAACTTTAAGAGACGAATTAATCAAGTTCAAACTAAAAGTTTCTAATCATACGGATCCATCTTCTCTCGGATCACTTTCATTACAAAGATTCTTTGAAATCTAAGAATCGGGATCGACTCATCTCGTTTCCACTGGAAAAAAAAAACTGGAGGAAATCGATTAAAGAAGAAAAAACAGTAAAGGAGAGTAAAGAAAAAATAGTTCGCTTGCGGATACAAAGAAGTAAATCGTTTTATTTTTCCTTTTGTTACTGCTAGGTCTATTTATACTTAATCAGCATAATTCATTATTCAAAACTGCGTGAAGTTTGTGTAAAGGGACATACAAATCCGTCTCAGGTGTCGTAATTAACTGTTTCCCGAGCAGATAAACAAGCCTGTTGACAGCAATAACCAATCTTGTTTTAACTTACCCACTGAGTATCTTTAATGTATAATAGTAAAACAATGTTTACTTGTAATTTGACATGGTTTAAAATTAGATACTAGAGAAGATCACTTCACTGGAGTACATTCAAATAATGGTAACATAAAGTTAATAAACTTCACTGTTTAGATACTAGAGAAGGTAAGTACACTGGAGTACATTCAAGTAATGATAACATTAAATTAATAAACTTCACTGTTTAGATACTAGAGAAGGTAAGTACACTGGAGTACATTCAAGTAATGATAACATTAAATTAATAAACTTCACTGTTTAGATACTAGAGAAGGTAAGTACACTGGAGTACATTCAAGTAATGGTAACATAAAGTTAATAAACCTCACTTTCTGATTACCGTTATTTTCGGTGTATAAGACGCACTTTTTTTTACCCCAAAATTTGATGTCAAAATCTGCTTGCGTCCTATACATCAAAGGTA
>NW_013667415.1:82808-132773 GCF_000517525.1 Limulus polyphemus
TGCTCCCTAAATAATAAAAAATAAATTACAGTGAAAGCAATGAAGATTTTGTAAATTTTGAACCAAACTAAATAACAGTAAACATTTTTTTGATTTACGGTATTTTCTTTTTTTGATGTTTTGAGCTCTTTTGTGTCTAAAACAATATATACTAATTTTTAAAGTATCAAATTGAATTTTTGTTCAATAAAAATCTTTCAAATGCGACTGTAGCTTTTTTTTCCAAAAACTTTGTCTTCAAAATAAGGGTGCGACTTATACACCGGTGCGTTTTATATTCCGAAAAATACAGTATATGCTTTTTTTATTATATTGATGAAAATGTAAAAGTATTATAGTAAATTACATAGACCGGGTGTTGCCCAATGGTTAGCGTGCCCAGCTGCAGATCTAAGGTTTCGCGCACCGCGATATTGCTAAACACGCTTCATACTTTCAGTTGTGGATGCGTTATAAGAGTAACAGTAAATCATGTTATGTGACTCAAAGTGAGAACAAATCTTTTGTGGCGGCGGGTGCTCGTGATTTGTTGCCTTCCCTCTATTCAGTAGTTCAAAATTAGGAACAGCTATTATCTTAACCTTAGGGATCCGCGTCCTAGCCGTGTAGCTCGCATGCACATAAAGTGGCGCTCAGATTGAAAATGCCAATAATACCAACTACCAGTAAGTTACATTGAATTTTTGCTAAGCACAGTACACGGAAGGAACATCAGCTGTAATAAACAGGTCTTTGACAATTTAATATTTGGCGAAAATAACGGTTAGAAAAATGAAAAACGATAACGCTCTTTTCAGTTAGTTTAACGTCTAACTATTCCCAGAGTCACGAAAAGAATTGATCATCTAGTCATAGTTCTATTTAAAATGTAACAAACTACTACAACGATACAACAATTATTCTGAAGCCTCTGAAATTGTCAAAGTGTTCCGACTCAGAATTAATCTTTGAAAAAAAAAAAAGAAACGACAATTTCATAAGTTATCATGTTTAATCACGAGTTGCGATTGGTTGTTGTCACGCACAATGCTACGTAATGAGTTATGTGTACTTTGTCCACCAGGTATAGAAACTCGAATTCCAGTCTGGTGTGATACTGAAGATGGAACCAAGAGAAAATAAAACTCAAGAACTAGAATTTCAGTTTGACATCAAATGACGTCTGTAATTGTTGATCTCAAAAATAAATTAATTTTATCTCTTACGTCTGCGTCTTTATCTGCAATCAGAAAGCGAGTATGTTTGTTTTTGGTAAAAATCCTCATTGAAGCCTATTCTGAGCATTTTGGTCTTCTAAAATCATTTCACAATTTGTTATATTAATGAACAGTTTCTTTAATTTTGCACCTGTCAGAATACTGCCTTCACAAAAATCAGAATAACGGTTCTATTTGGACTTTGTTCAAAGCTTGAGAAATATTTATTAAATTGAATAATCTGGAATATGCTTATGTTTCTAAGCTTTCTAACGAAGAGAATCTGCAATACGTAACAATGAATTACCACAAAGATATAACATTTCATGATTACTATAACAGATGGTAGGGTCTTGCTACATACTGTATGTTCACAAATAAAATACTTGCACAAGATTCAAAATAAATCAGATGTTACCACTTTCTGAAAAATGACAATATTATCCGTAAAAACCAAATAAATTCGACTAAAAATATTTTTTAATTAAACAAGTACTCGAACTGACAGACATCTTGCATTGCTAGAAAACAAAATGGATATTTATATGGTTCACTGTATTCCGAACATGTGAAAATATTTTAATGTGTAGAGTTTACTGATAGAATAGCAGCAGTTTATGTTTGATTGAAGTTAAGTATAAAGCTACACAATGGGCTATCTGTGCACTGCCCACCACGGGTATCAAAACTTGTATCGATACAATCTAACATTGTAAGTCCGCAGACATTCCGCTGCAGTTTTATGGCTTTAAAATATCACCTAATAAGAGCTCTCCAACCAAGAAGAGGACATAAATATTTTCTGTTTCTTAAGCTTTTCTTTTCTCATAGGTACGTTTATTGTGTAATCAAAGACTAGGGAATTTAAAGAAACATATCAGAAAAAATAACACTACATATTTTTTAAAGAAGTTTATTAATTCCGTGCAAACGTTTACTTATAAAACTTAATTTTTACCTCTATGGTTGTCTACTAAAAAGAGATTAAGTTAATTTCTTTTGGCTTTTTTAATGTGAAATAATAAGATTAAAACAAAACTAAGTTCAACATGAATAAACTGATAAATGTAGTACAGTAATAATGACATTAAGGTCAACTAGTCAGAGAGTTATCTTTGCAAAGTCCACATTAAGAGAATTTTACTGCAATCACCAAACTCTCGGTTTCTCTTCCAACCAACTAATAGTGCTGTAGGCTTAAGCTTAACTTCTAGTCCATAATCGTCCCTACAGAGTCATAATAGAACGTAAAAACTACTATCTGACGTCTTTCCATTCTAATACCACTCGTTTAGAGAAAAGTATCCTCGCGGCATTCATTCTCTTCATCTGAGTGCAACCATCTGTTATAAAATGTTAAAAGAATGACTCATGTAGAAAGAGGACACAAGGCTTCGGTGCAGTCCTCGGGTCCTTTGTGTTTAGATTTCAGCAAACACCACACCTCTACTCTTTATATTCTAAGTCATGTAGTTTATGTCATTCTGGCCTGCCTCTCATTACTAGGGACAAAACAGCGACATCTGCTGGTGACAGATCTTGATTAGCTTTTCGACACAGTTTGCGTCAGCTTGGTATTTTTAATGTAACGTTCAAATAGTCTATAGAGGGTATGGGTAGCTTTAGGTGTGAAAGGCTCAATTACACAAAGATATTAAAGGAGAAAAAAAAGTGATTATTCGAACAAAACGGTTCTAATGTCGTTTTAAAGTTTATGAGCTAAATGTGCAAGTTAACATATCCGGTTTTATAATAAAAAAAATGTAATACATGACCCACTGGTAAAAAAAAAGACATATAAAAAAAACGAAAGGTTCCAGATAGAATCCTAAAATGTTTAAAACAGACGAAAAATAAATATGATTCAATATTCTTATTTTCAAGTCAAAAACCAAATATATTTTACGAAAGTTAACTTGGGTTTAAAATATCATTTTTGACGACCTATAACATCTATTAGAATTCTCAGCTTCCTCGGCTTACTTACACATTACATCTGAACAATTGTTTTAAAAATAATATAATATATATTAGTATTCACCTCAAGATCAATCGTAATCAGTATTAATTTTCTACAAGTCAATCTTTATTTTTCACCTAAAGTGTGATCTTTTTAATTCAAAGTTTCTTCCCCTCTAGAAGCTCCGAGTGACTTAGTTAATTTTATCAAAGTTTCATGCTGAGTAAGTTAAAATGAGGTATGTCTTAGAAACTCCAAGAAGTAACGAGTACTTAATTTTTTCAAAGATTCGCGCTGTAGAACGTAACTTCTTTTATATTTTTGTTTCATGTCACCGATAGAGATTTTACTATTATTTTAACGCAAGTCACGCTGTTTGATCACCTGAAATCTACTGTATCTTTCAACAAGAATATTAAGATTACACATTTTAATTTTAACAGACGTTTGCTTATTCTGTTTATGTTTGTTTTGTTTTTTTGTAAACAACTTTCTTTGTACATAATTCTTCCAAGAGCAGCAGTTGTTGGGCTTTTCACTTAGAACGAATTGAAAGACTAACATATGGTCACTGCAGAGTAATAATACTACATTTATTTTCTCCGTAAATATCATTTTTTTTGTTAACACCCTGCTAGAAATATTCAAACTTTTCTGGTAATTATATGTTCCATTCTACTATAGGGCGGATTAATTTGCTGCAATGTAACGATGTGTAAGGTTGTTTTTGTAGTCAATTATGCAATCACTAGGGCTGTAACGTCTTATTTTATTACTCCATAGCTATCTCGACGGTTAATTAAAACAGTGTTATTTGTATAGGACATTCCGCTGCATTGAGACAGATCTTATTTCCTGAAAGGCAATAATGTGTCAAATCTGTATGTTTATTACAAACAAACGAATTTGCATTTCAACCAAGTTGAAATATCAGTATGGACTTTAGAAATAATTCATGAGTTATTTGCTACCACTGTAACTTCATAGACTTTAAATAAGCATTTTAAATTTAATTGGGTTAAATGCACAAAGGGTACTTATTATCAACTCATCGCTATGTTAACATGCTTTGTCTGACGATAATTACGCAAAACTACACAGAAGCTATATGCACTAGCCGTTCATAATTTTGAATTAATAGACTAGAGGGAAGACAACTTTTGAATTACTTTAATATAATAGTGGGATTTGACAGTCACTCTGATAACGTTCCCACAGTACCAAAGTGTGAAGCACGATTTCTGTGGCAACAAGATGCAAAAACAAAAACCCTCGGTTTCACATTCCCGCATGTTAACCACTAGGTCACGTCAGACCAGTATTAATATGCAGCTTTACCTAAGCAACATAATATGAGAGCAGACCTGTCAGTTAATCAATTCGACGAACTGGTTGAATTAAAGGTGCTGCTTCGAAATTAACCCAGATCTGTGACAGATAGGCAGTTCAAGAACAAAGTGAAATATATTCTACAATGGCAGGGGGAGTGTGCGAGAGAGTTGGGCCCATTGTCCTCAGAAAGAATTAGCCCTTACATATGTTATTAGCACTTGCTTTACTTGAAAACAAGTTTTAATTTTGGTCTTGCTAATGAGCACTCGGTTTTGCAAAAGAAGTTAGTGGTGATTTAGTTTAGCGTGCAAGTTAAGAATGAATAGTTACAAAAAAGTCCATTAGTAGACTGTGCCGTGAAGTCACTATTTGTAGACGTGTATTTATATATGTGTAAATTAAATGATGTACCAATTTATTTAATTAATGTATCTTGTAACTGTAACAGTAAACATAAATATTACAGTAAATATCATAATCCTCGAATAATCTTAGAATAAATGCGTAATTATAAATTAAATCACATTGCTGTCACTAGATTAAAAAAAAAAGTCTCACTTTAGGCCTACTCGAAGTTATTAACTTACTAGGGAGAAAATAAACGAAGTAGTGGGAAATTTTTTTCGCGATCAAAACATATTGGTATCGTTAACCGTACAGGAAGTCACAGCCTAATAACAAGACCCTACGATAGGATTCGTTCACTGGTTTATCTCACAGTTCTGTAGGATGATTGTCGTGTTGCTTTACTAAATAAATAGTTACTTGACAAGAGGCGTCATCTAATAGATACACTTGCAGCCGGCGAGGGACACTAACAAGGTTTTTACACATTGCCAAAGCCAGCGGGGGGTGCTAGTTTGTTTGTAGGAGCACCCTGATTTGAGTAAACACTTGGCTATTATTAGTTTTCTTAGGAAATCCTGGTTCACGAAGGAAAGGAAAACAAGATTCGCGAGGCACACTGTGAGTGATAACTAGTTGTCTTAATAAAAACATAAGACATTGATCATAAAACATATGTTGGAAGACTTAATATTAAACTGGCATTAATCAAATATACATAGATGTATTTATGCGTGGTGAATATTACAGCCTATAAATAAAATATTTTTATATTTTCCTAACAAAACTAAACTTGTTTCCTTATTGTTTCACTACTTAGTATCCTTTTACCTTTTGGCTATAATGAGACATTTTTAATTAAGTATTGTTCGCTGTCTATTTCAAATATTTTGACTGAAATAAATCAGATTTGTCTTAAAATGTAACCCTAGATATTTGGGAATTATTATCCTGTTTAAACTGTAACCCTAGCTATGTGTGAATTATTATCCTGTTTAAAATGTAACCCTAGCTACGTGGGTATTATTATTCTGTTTAAACTGTAACCCTAGCTACGTTGGAATTATTATTCTGTTTAAACTGTAATCCTAGCTACGTGGGAATTATTATCCTGTTTAAAATGTAACCCTAGATACGTGGGAATTATTATTCTGTTTAAACTGTAACCCTAGCTACGTGAGAATTATTATTCTGTTTAAACTGTAACCCTAGATACGTGGGAATTATTATCCTGTTTAAACTGTAACCCTAGCTACGTGGGAATTATTATTCTGTTTAAAGTGTAACCTTAGATAGGTGGGAATTATTATCATGTCTTGAACTGTAACCCTAGATACGTGGGAATTATTATTCTGTTTAAACTGTAACCCGAGCTACGTGGGAATTATTATCCTGTTTAAAGTGTAACCTTAGATAGGTGGGAATTATTATTATGTTTAAACTGTAACCCTAGATATGTGGGAATTATTATCATGTCTTAAACTGTAACCCTAGATACGTGGGGATTATTATTCTGTTTAAAGTGTAACCTTAGATAGGTGGGAATTATTATCATGTTTGAACTGTAACCCTAGATACGTGGGAATTATTATCCTGTTTAAAATGTAACCTTAGATACGTGGGAATTATTATCCTGTTTAAAATGTAACCTTAGATACGTGGGAATTATTATCCTGTTTAAACTGTATATATATATATATATATTTCAGGAATAAAAAAAAAAAGTTTCCTCCATGACATGTTTTAAAGATTACAAAGAGTTTAAAACACTCATTGATGTAATTAGTAGCGTTTAACAATGATACTCTTTGACAGAAGTATTTCAGGAAAGACATTTGTAACACAGTTAAAGTTCATTGAGGGAGATGTAATATAAGATGCATCGAGCTCAATAATCTGTCAATCACTAAAGATATGCGAGAGATATAAAACTAGCACACACAATTGTTATTGAAGGTAGTGTGGTTATACTGCCGAGTTTCTTGTAAGGTACCTCGCGATACTTGATTTTCTGAAAACAAAAACTGAGCCGCTTGCTCATAGAGGTGTCAGAGCCGTATCAACAAAGGTTAGTAACGCCGGTATCAATTTTCAACTTATATTTTGATCACTGTTAACTATTGCAGACAAGGCAATATGTATATATATTTGTGTATGTGTGTGTGTGCGTGCTTGTGTCTCTACATATAATAACAGAGGTTACATACACACTTATATATATTCTGAGTGTACAACATTATTAATTTCCTGAAATTTCATAATGTGTAATCATTAATTAAAAGAAAAAACAACAGTGCAATTCTTCGAAACGTGCAGACTTTCTTTGTCTCTAACTTCTTTTAAATGCAATACGTCATCCAAGTGATGACGGATGTCATTGCTTTACCTGTATCATATTTAAAAAAAAACACTTATATGTCCTTGTGTTTTTTACCTTTGACATACAAGACTGAAACTAACAACGTCTCAAGCAATCTGTTGAAATTCATCTTGTTGTTCGAATTTTTCTTCAATAACATTTCTTACTGTCAAGCGAGCGAAATGGCGTTATACTTTGGGCGAGCCCGAGTTCACCCTTATAGAAAGCGCTATTAAAACGTCCCAGTATAAACTTCTAACGCAAATTTTAATGTACGTAAGTGCTTTCACATACCAAATAAAATTTCATTCTGACATTTTTCTTAAAAATAATCAACATATGCAGAGCACGTGTGAGTACGTGTATACACTACAGCACCTTCATGTGAAATAGGTGTACTTTATGCACAAGAGTTGGCAGTTAAATCTCAGAAAATGTACTAACTAAATTGGCAGTTAGTTGAGAACAAGATCCCTAATTAGCGATGCCACTAAGTTTATTAATTCTCACAATATTTTAACATCAATTATAGTTTATGCAATAAAATATAAGAAAATAATATATTATGCAAAATGCTTATATAGGCGTTTACACGAGGCAGGGCATGGCACAGGGGTTAGTGTGCCGGGACCGTGAATTTGAGGATTAATGATTGGTTACACACTGCCACAAAAAGGAGCTCCACACTTTAGGGCCATGGGTGCGCCATAAGAGTGAGAATCAAATCCCATTTCCCCATCAGACAATAGTAGCCCAAAGTTTGTGAAAATTACTGTTGATCATTTGTCTTCCCTCTGATTTATCTGTTCAAAATTAACGATGGCTATGCGCAGATAGCCGTTGTGTAGCTTTATGCAAAATTCTGAAGCATACAAACAAGCATTTCCGCACGGAAGCTATTGATACATTCTGCATAAAGCGAGTGCATAAAATATTTTAGTAACCAGTGCGTCTTCAGCTACCAACGGTTTATTCCCATTTAGTCTACTCTAATATAATCATGTACCAAAATAAATGTTTTATATTTTTTCTATAAACTTGGCATGCTACTTTATTGTAAATGAAAAATGTTAAAGCAGTATTATAATTTCTGGGTTTATGTAATATATTTGTGGTGTATATGTGCATGTTTATAAAAAGTAACGACGTGTGAATGTTTTAAAAATCTATTGCGTCGTATCGTAAACAGTATAAATACAAAAAATGCTTTGTTTCTAAAACTGTGCAAAAGTGAATCTATGTTTCACAACGTGATGAATGTACTTTTTAAAGTTTTTCCCATTTAGTCTATTGCCAGTAGGAGTAGACGAACTGGGATGTTACCCTACCAACGTCTCAAACAACAACAGCAAAACAAAAACACCAGTGGATTAGTTCACAAAAACAAAAGAATATTGTTCCCGAGTTATAAACACTGTAAGAAAGACACACAACATTAATTGTTACACGTGGTACACTATTGTACTTTTTTCAATCTCTCTATCTATCTTTATATGTGTGTAAAAGGTGATATCATCAAAATAATTTTTGTACAATATTTGTACATCACAAAAACAGAGTTTCTTCTATCAGAGGGTGAAGTTGTGGGGAGGGGGGGTAAGGGAAGTTACAGGGAGTCTGGTGTAAAAGGAATTCCAACTGTAAGTTTAAACAACCTCCTCCCCCAGTAAAGCGTATGATCCCTATAACAGTGAGTGAATGCATGTCAGAGAGCGACGCCATTTAGCTCCTCCTCTCAAATCACTCGTGTTATTTGCAACCAATAGAAACTGTTAAGGTAGTGAAGGTCTTAAAAAGGTCATTTTGGTTTGACTTGGCAAGAGAAGAATCGTCTTTTTGTCAAGTAACTCAGGCCAAGAACTTAAAACGTCATAGATGGAACGCCTCAGTTAAGCTTCATCATGGGTTATTGGAGCTAAAGGCATAGCATGCAACAAAAGATTCAGTGTTTTCTAACGTAAACATTCTTCTTCCACGGACCACACGAGGTGGCATCAATATTAAGATTAATTTTCTAAAAAAATAACGAACCTTCGAAGGTCAAAAAAAGCACATTAATTCACAGCCTGCGCCAATTGTTTGAAATTATGTGTCGCTGTAATTTACTACGTATACTGTAATGTAGTATCTAGTTGCTTATATATGTTCTAGAAGAGACGTAATTATTCTAACTCGACTGTAGAGCACATGTTGCTTAGGAACCAGACAAAGCATACAGGATAAATTATTCTATTCAAGTAGATGTTATCGAAAGTTACTCAGAAAGGGCCATTTCTCACACACTCCGCTCTCGTGTTACTTTTTCCACAATATATATAATCACAACATGTATGTCATGGAAACGCTTATTATCAAAATTGTCTGGTTTAAGAGATCAAAACTGTCATATTAGTTTTAATTACTGAACAAAACATGTCCAACCCTAAACAATTTAAAACACAATTACACTGATTGAGACAAGAAAAAAATAATGCATGATACTTTTATATATATATATATATATATTTTTGCCAGAGAACGTTTCTTGGATTTGTACTGCTTTACTACTTTAATATTTTTAATAAAGATTTGGTTTTGGTTTAATAAAAATCGCAACTGTAGCTTACAGTACCATCTGTCATAGCCTTTCACTTGACGCTTATATAACTAAAAAATAAAAGTGTCTCCTTTTTTTTGCTAAATTTCAAAAAACTATATTTAAATCGTTCTTGACATGTTTGATAACGTTTTGTTTGTTTGTTGAAGGTTATATGCGCTATCCGTCCTTAATCTTGAAGTGATAGCTCAATGGAAGGAAACTAGTCAACACCACCCACAGCCAGCTCTTGGGATACTCTTTTATAAACCAATAGTGAATTGACCTTCACTCTGGATCAGAGGTAAGTTTACGGACTT
The DNA here is from genome assembly GCF_000517525.1 of Limulus polyphemus. Lineage (NCBI taxonomy): Eukaryota > Metazoa > Arthropoda > Merostomata > Xiphosura > Limulidae > Limulus > Limulus polyphemus. The sequence goes on from NW_013667415.1 coordinate 92,896, forward strand.
ACTTCGCTAAAATACGGGGTTCGATTCCTCGCGGTGGACACAGCAGATAGCCTAATGTGGTTTTGCTCTAAAACAAACAATCAAACATCATAATGCCCCGACGGTTGAAAGTGCAAGCCTGTTCGGTGAAGGGATTCGAACCCGTAACTCGCAGACTGAGAATCGAATGATCACATTTTGAACACCCAATTTTATATATTTCATTGGCCTGTATGAGTATCACCGTACTCTAAAATTAAGTTAATCAACTCGATAATGGTTGTTTGTTCAAAAATAAAGTTGGTAGAGTTGGGTTTAATGTATCTATTTTCTTTTCTTTTTTCTTAGTGAGTTTCATAACCCCTTTTTTTTGTGGTTGGATAACTCAATTTGTTTATGTTCGTGTATATGATGGTTATTAGTTAAGTATGTAATAAATTTACAACATTTGGAAAACACAATACTGACTGTAATGAGCTCTTTATTTAGAGAATAGATATGTTTCCCATAATGTTTTATAATACTTTTTACATATTATTCTGAATGGAAGAATTTTATTCATGCTTGCTGTGGGCATGTTCTGAAGTATTAACATTTGCTAAATAGGACAAGCAGTTAAACACTTTTACAGAAGCGATTATAAAGAATATAACCTTACAGCTACTTAAACTTTTTGTGTTAAAGAAGATTGGTGAAAATAACTTAACCGCGAAGGTAAACTTCGATCTACACTAAACACAATGTGACCTCTTAAAACAATATTTCCACTTTTATAAGTTAGCTTCAATATAGTTAATGCGTGCAATAAACTTCGCTTGGATTTTTTTATTTACACTAAAATGCTCACATAAGGAGTCTTGAATAGCGTGCTAAGTAAGAAAGTAGAAATACACAAATAAGCTTCAAGGAGACTCAGGTGAGTAAACTAAGAGGAAGCTATTTTTTCGAATTCAACAATCCTAACTCTAATTTATAGAGTGGTTCAAGCATGGGAAGTGTAAAGATGAACCTTTAATGCGATACTTCTTAAATAAATACGGTCTCTAATAATCAAACTGTTTCACATTAGAGGATGGACGGTCTGTAGAGACAAGCAAGAGAAATCTAGATCGCAGAGGGTAACGTGAAAGATCCGCAAACATCTAGAATAAATGCCAAGTGTCTAAGATTTCATTAGTTTAAGTGGTTTGCAGAAAAAACGTCCAAGTGGACATAATAATCTGAAAGACGTATAGTTAACCCTAAAGTAACACGCGAAAAAGTGGCAAATATTAAAAATGGAATAGTGTCTAAATATTTCTGGTGGAGATGCAAGGAAAAAAGTAAAAGTTTAACTAGCGTAGAAAATTCGAAAAGTTATCTGGATCCTTGTGTGTTTTAAACCTAGTCGAACTGATGAGATGTGGTATTGAGGGAAATCCTTCGTCGGCAGCAAAGTGTTTGATTGAAATGCTATTACATTTCTCGCACTGGAAACCCGTATAGGGCTAGTATAGGAAAATGTGATAAAAATTATTACCAGACTTGCGTATTTTATTCACTATTTTGTTGATTGTTACATGAAGTTGCTAGTGATATAAATACAGAACCTGAATCTAATGACTTTGAGAACAAAAAAAAAAGGACACGTGTTGTTTCCCGGTTTCATAATAATTTTCAGACCGTGATTGGATGATATGACACAAGAACTGTTTTATGACATAGGTTTAAACCTAATGTACAAAAAGATGTAATACTGTAAACTATATTTTGAAATGTGTTCAATCTATTTAAGTATTTTATCTACTATTTCAGTGTTAGGAACAGTTTCCAAAGTTGCACCTTCTTTGTATATATATGTTTTGGTCCTAAGGTAGTGAAAGGAGTGACAGTATATCAGATATATAGTATTTTATCACAATTTTCTTTCTCATAATTCATTTATTTAATCATTTTTACAAAGGTTATTAATAAGTTCAGTTATTAATTTGTTGTTATTAAATAATTTCAAAATGTACTCTGGTTTGTGAATTTTATTACTGATACGGAGTGACACTATTACTGATTTCAAACAATTAAAAATGGTGTTACAGACTCCATGACACATACACAAACTACCGATCAACAATATAATTTTTAAATAGCCAATAAAAGAAATCTTTACACCGATTTCTAAACCACAATCGTAGTATTTCAAACTTCATTTTTGTGACATACCTAGAAAGCATAAATTATAAATTCTGTTGATTATAAATTTAACAGCTCTGTTCGTATTTTGTATAAAAAACTAGTTTTCTTTAGTATAAAAACATATATTTTTGTGATTAAACAAGGGCGGTGAGAAGATTTTAAAGTAATTAAATAATGTAAAGCACTAGGTGGCGCTTAGTAACAGTTTAGTGACAAACTCATTTAAACTAATAACACGCTCTTCTATTGTTATGAAATTAAATATGTAGTTTTGTGATTTTTGATTATGCGTCTTGCTTCGGGTATGACTCATCCATTCCTTATCAAATACACATCAGTGAACATAACATTGAGAAACAACATAACATACATTCAAAATACCAGAAGATTTTTTTTACCGATGTGTAATTTCTCTGAAAAGATATCATACCTTTTTTTATCGTATATTTCTTCTTTTTGTAATAAAATTAGCCTTCTAAGAAAACAAGAATGTATCAAATTTAATTGCATTTCCATCGTGTGTGGTGAAACATAAAAGAAACCCAGGCTGTAATAGGACCGATAGTCCCACGAAAAAAATAAGGATAATAGAAGCTCTCCAATCAGTTTCATGAAATCTGGCTGTCAGTATTTTTCATTAAGGAAGTATTAGTAGAATAATGATGTTTCTCGACAAGAATAACCCAAAAAAATTCAGAGCAACAATACTTCATTATTTAGGGATTCCAACCTTATCAGCAACATGTTTTACATCATTATTTCAGGATTTGGATCTCTGTAGCGAGTTTTCTATCTAATAATAAGCACATTCTGATGACAGGTATGTATTATAACAAATTTTTCAACTCAAAGTACTAACGCTCAACAGGGATTTGAAAATCAAGAATGTAAAGGATGCTACTAATAACACTCATTTTGATTCATAAACGACCATGGGATCGAATGAATACACACTTATCCACAGCTGTTATAATAAATATAAAAATTATAACGGAAAAATATCAGTTGATTAAAGAAAACAACAAAAAAAAACACGTCAGTTTAGATGAATTGTAGAATTTTCCCGCAATTGCATAAGTTGGTTCCCTTAAAACCGAAAAAGGCGTAAATATTCCCTGCATATGTCTAGATAACTTTATAAAGCGATCGACAGACAGTGATACCAGAAGCAGCGAAGTGGAAGAAGAACATAAACTCGTGATCCTCAACTTGCACGCTCCTGTTATCTTTAGCCTAAAGATGGGTCCTTGGTGGAGCATGGAATGGCTTAGTGAAGCAGAATACCTGTTTTATCACGCAACGACTCGAAAATATTCTATCTTACATTATATCATTCCAACAACAGAAGGCCAATATTATATACATATATATTAAAACTTCTCTACATCATATATCGCGATTTTTCTGCTTAGTTGGTTGTAGTAACTCCACATGTTCATATGAAACTAGAATTCCAATCTTTTGACCTGTTCTGATTTACATTCAGCTCTTGAATTCTACACATGATAACATATTCCTCTAGGTCTCGATTCATGCATCATTTGTATGTTGATTGATGTGTTAGGCCTACAGGTACAAATATTTCTAAAAGCCCCACGCCCCTAACCCAGTTTATATCTCTACAAACACTACTTACTATTTCTACTCAGTACAAAATGTTAGTAATGTGATGAAGAAAGCAGTTGAAGTATTTTTCCCAACGCTCTTGTTACACCATGTTCATTTACTCTTTTCTAAAATATAAGTCTCGTTGAATCTTTTTTTAAAAATCTATAGTGATATCAAATCTGAGAGCAATCCTGCTTAGTATAAGATGATGTGACTCCAAAAATCTTTAGATGAAAAACTTGTAAAAAAATATACAGCATTGTTATAATCTACCTAATATTGTTCTACTTCTTTTAATGAAGTATTTTTTTTATATTGAAAAAAAATGTAAGACAAATTAATATTTATTTGGCTGATAAACAAAAGTGTTGATTTAAAAGCGCCTTACTTACATAAGTTTGTGTTTGTTAAGACGTGAGAAATTACTTAGTTCAGAAACAATAAAAATATCAAATGAAGTGTTCAGATTAATTTATGCTTGTAAATATAACGATGTATATTTTCTCATTTGATTATAATAAAATTTTAGGTGAAGCGAAAGCTACTAATATTTTCTTTTTAGAAAGCGATAAACCGATACCGTTTCTTTTTCCTAAGATATAAATTTGTTTTGAATGATAAGGCTTTGGTAATAATTTATAAATCCATCCACGTAGATAGAAATTGAAAAAAATACTGGTCTGCTGCAAGTGACACAAACTTTACAAATTCCATCATCTCTTGTGGATTTGTGTTATTCTTGAAAACCGATTATTTCAATTTGTTTCAAACACCAACTACAATACGAGACTTTCCCGCTTGTCAGTTATAAAGAAAGACAATACCCACATACAAAGTTGATTTGTTTTCATTCATCTCAGATTTTCCATATCTGTGGTGTAAACTTTCCTACTACTGTACCTTTTTCAAACAGTTGCGTTAGTAAAGTTAGGTTTCATTTTCTCTAGTGTTTAGCAAAATAAGGACACAATTTTCATATATAATTTTTTGTTTCTGCTATATTGTAGATTGAATGATGATTTATTAGACAGCAACACCAAAAACTATTAAAGATTAATTATGAACCTATTATGATTATAAGGGTTCGAAGTAGAGTCATAAAAACATCTTCATGAGTGACTAAAGTAAGTTTGAAACATGTAAGCTTATTCAATATAATGTATAAAATAGCATGACTAAAGTTAAAAGCTCATGTTTATTGACTGTATTTTTAATCCCACATTCTGGAAATACTCTTATTTGGATATTAAATTTCTCCTTAACAAAGCCTTTTCGTTGCCATCATGTCTAGTAAAGCTGACTATTTCTCGTATTGAATGGAAAGTATTATGAACAGTGTGACTCATGGCAGAAAAAAAAAGATAGAGAGAGATCCGAAACGTTATTTTTACACGTTTCTAATTTGAATTCCGTAAAGGACTAATACAGAGGAATGCGAAAGAAACATCTTCAGTAGAGCCTAACTTTTATCACGAACATCAGAACTACTGGATCCATTGCTTCGCCAATATTCGGCCTTTAACATCGTAACATAATAAATTTTTTCATGTTATATATAAAATAGCATTTTAGACAGTCTACTGGTTGCTACCATCTGCAATCAAGCTGACGAGTTCTGGTATTGAACGAAGGCTCTTATGAGCAGTTACTCACTGCATACAATGTGAAATATCTGAAAGGCTATATTCAAACACTCTGATTTAAAATCCGCAAAAGACTAATTCAGGGAAATATAAAGGAAGTAAATAACTGCAGTTAAGCATGACTTTTATCAAGAACATTGGTTTCATTGCTTTGTCAGCTTTGGCATTTAAGACATTAAACTGAATTTTTCACAAAGCATGTAATACACAGGATTTTAGATAAACTTCTGGCTGGCGTCATATTCTTGGTACTGATTGAAATGCCTCCTGGCGATTGATTTATGATAAACTAAACATATGTCTGAAAATTTCTTTTACACGCGCCTGGTAAGATATCCGTAATGCAGTAATTAATAAGAAAGTGAGAAAAAAAGGTATGTAATCTAGCGTAATTTTTAAAACGAATATTAGGTTTCACTGCGCTAGTTTTCGGCGTTTGATGCCGAAGCATTAACAAAAACTTAGTCATGATCAAGTCTCTGCCGAATACAAATGTCTACGACTTGAAAAATCTGTTATAAAACACCTCATCCCATATGTCCTAAGCACATTAATACAATTTATTTATTCAATTTCTGAACTAAACTTTGGAAAACAGAGAAACTATTTTCACTACATTAAAAAAAAAAAACGCATGAAATTCTCCAGTGTAACAGTTTTCCCCACATGAGATGAACTTCTAATACTCTTTTACTATTTCTTTACAACATTCTATTTACTTAGTTTCTTAGGCAAACAGAACAAATATCTTCTCTACTTTTGAAAATGTTTATATTAAAAACAAAACATAGAATTTCACTGCCTCAAACTAGAACATAGCCAAAGCACCACGAGATTTACGTCATGCAGGTTTTTGCCATTGAAAATATTTCAAAAAGTTAAAAAAAATCTTCAAACAATAACACGTTAGTGAAGACACTAGTATAATGCTTAATAGAGCTAAAACGTATTCATAATATTTATAGAAGACTAAATGAAGCCCTCAGTAGCACAGCGGTATGTCTGCAGATTTACAACGCTAGAAACTGGATTTCGATACCCGTGGTGGGCAGAGCACAGATAGCCCATTGTGTAGCTTTGTGCTTAACTTCAAACAAACAAACAAGACTAAATCAATCAATTAAGCTTAACTCAAGTATCCATATTTGCAGAAATTTTAATTTGTAAAGTTTCGTAACTTATTCACTTTATATAATTGTTTTTATTCTATTAACCTTCTTTAAATATTTTCCAATCATTTGTATTATCAACTCATTACATAAACTGCATAAAAGCAGTTGAAAACCTTAAGTACAATTGTTTGGAGTTTAGCTCTTGTTCATTAAATTCAAACTTACTTGTTTTTAGTCTAGTGTATTTACGAGGTAATGTGCCCTATAAAAGGTTTAGGGATGTTTATAATAAATATCAACAAGATTGAGACGAAAAGACTCCCTTAAGTGATGCAGTATGAAATAATGTAATAATAGTGTGGTCAATTAATCATATTAATAACTGCTTAAACGAGCAAAATTTAACTTTCGATGCACAAGTGATATCATCTAGCGTAATAAAATAGGTAACTTTACGTCAGTGATGTATTGAGCATAATCCATCACCTAGAACGTAATTTACTGTCAAGGAGAAAGATGTAATGGTAGTAGGCTCTTAAATATCCACTCAGTCTTGCTGCATGCTAACTTAGCGGCTTTCAACATAGTTTTTTTGGAAGAATATTAGCATAGTGTCTCTCAGCATGATACCTTTCTGAAGAGCTTGTTACCATAGAGACTCTCCTCACTATCTCTCAGAAAGTTGTTACTACAGTCACTCTTGCCACTGTGTTTTTCACAACTACTATAACTACAGCAACAGGAAAAACCTGATGATGACAAAACCTTGTCGAAACGTTGTACATTTACTGTTATGTTAAACTTATATTAAAGTTTTTCTTCATTACCCATTCAAGCCGTCTCCAGCCATAATATGCATATGTTATGATCTGCGTGCCTGAATTTTAAAGGAAACGTTCAGGAATTATAGTTATTCTCAACTCAGGTGACGAAATATTTAAAGTAATAACATGCTTGGAAAACATCAAGTCATGATCGAAGAGTTGCGGAAAATATATTTTCATAAAATGGTAAAATTTCTTTGATGAGAGATATAGAACTATTTTATGATTGTTAACGAAATCAGTTTTATTAATTAAATATCAAACTAGGAAAAAACATGGTTTATCTAATTACCATTACAATCTGATGCACTAACTGAATTATAGAAAAACATAACTAGGTCTATAATTCAGTTAGTGCGTCAGATTGTAATGTTAATTGTATAAACCATGTTTTTAAAACATAACTAGGAAAAACATGGTTTATCTAATTACCATTGCAATCTGACGCACTAAATGAATTATAGAAAAACATAACTAGGAAAAAGCATGGTTTATCCAATTAACATTACAATCTGACGCACTAACTGAAGTATATAAAAACTTATTCTAAGCAATTCTCGTTGTTCTAGAAAAGCAACGCTTTGAACAAATTAGATACTCGCCGAGATTTATATTAATTGATTTTATTATTTATATGTTGAAATATATTTTCTGATTTATATTGTATTGTACTAAATCTAAAGACTTGGAAATGTAATAGAACTGAAATTTCTTTAATACATGAAATAAAAAAGCACGTTAGAATTTATAAATTAGTGGAACAGTAAAATGTTTTTTGTTATAATTTTTACTCCTGTGTATTAGACAATTACTTCATTCAAAACAATTGTAAATGCAACCTTTCAAAACAAACATTTTCCGGTTAACAAAGTGTTCATAGATAGCTTCACTGGTTACGCTCAATTCAGAGAAGTGGGATGTGAGAGAAGTCCAAATTTTAAGTTTAATTCAGCACTGGCCTTATTTATACATTATATATAAATAGTGTTGCCGTATTCATGCGTAATTATTATTAAGTATCAATCAAGCACAATTAATACCTAAATGATGTAAGCAGACATATTAATAGAAAACATTCATCTAGAAACCTCAAACATCCAATCGTTAACTGTTCTCTTTATCTCTGGTTCTTTCCCACAGCAACAACAAATTGATCAATAGCGGAAACCTTCACCCCTAGCATCTACAATCCATTACTCACACTTAAACAATTGATCTCAATTTTTAAGGAAAAACCTACGCAATGGGCTACCTATGCTCTGTCCACAGTGGGGAATCGAACACCGGATTTTAGTGTTGTAAGTTTGTAATATTACCGCTGGTTCATTGGGATACTACTTGAACAGTGACTATTATTAATTACTCATAAAATACAAAATAAAAACGTATGCTTATATAGCAACTATAGATTTATTCGAATGTTTTAATAAGACTAAAATAATCAAATTTTATACCGAAGCTTGTAAATGTACTGTAATTAAAAACGTTATTAAAAGTTAATAACAAACACTTTTACAGAACTCGTTATTTAAAAGTACAGGGAATTCCGGAAGCATCACATCGTTTTTTAATTCAGATATTCTACCTCGTTAACAATACATTTTATAACTTTATCTTGTTATCTATGTGTTTTTTAATTCAGATATTCTACCTCACTAACGATACATTTTATAAATTTATCTTTTTATCTATGCGAAAGCGACAACAAAGTGAGTTGTGTTCCTCCAAACATGTTTTTTATTATATGAACTCTGGATGAGCTAATTTCCAAGTAGTCGTCAGTTTCGAGCGGCGGCACTTTGAATCTTGTGACAGGAATAAACAAAAAAGGCATGAAAATTATGTACAGAATAAGAGAGGGGGATAAGGGTCAGAAGTTGACAGGATAGCGCAGTTTTATCCGCATCACGCAGCAGCTAAATTAAATCATTTATATCTTTCCGCGTTGATACTTTTAAGTTTTCAAATGGTACTTTAGTTAGGCAGTGGAACATGAACGTGTTCCTCCCCTGCCCTTATCTCTACATGGTGACAAATAAGCTTCATCTGTTACCTTAGTTTAACTTACGTAGTCAAACATGTCTGCAGCACGTTCCATCACGCTCTCACAGGCATAATGACAGACATAGAAAGTTTCGATCAAAAACACAGAAAAGATGCTGTCCAACAACAATAAAGAAATATATGTAAAATCCAGCTAAATCCTTATATATCATTTCTCTTGTTCTAGTGCCCAACCCTTTTGACAATAAGGCGTATAACTCCAGCCCGCAAGTACCACTGCTTCGGATATAATGATGACAGATGGCGCTGCCACAGTTATACCGGAAGTACATATATTAGATCCTGGAGAAATATTTTGATGCCCATAAAATGTAATTTCCTAATATGCCATTAATCAAACAGGATGCTAGAGTCAATCAGTTCTCGTCAAATAAAATTTATCTTAATAGATTACTTAAACATAAACCAATGTTGTCAAAAGAGAATAAGGATTATACAAAACAAAAACTTTTGTATCTTAAAGTTAAAAAAAAAAAAGCCGGCAATGTCTATTGTGAAAAATTTGTCGGACTTAACAAAAAAAAAGAGTGAACTGTAAAATTATTAAATAACTAGATAGAATTTAATATTCTCATATTAAAATTTCCTTCCAAAATGCACGGATGTTTCAACTTCAAGTCCAAAATTTATCATTTATCTATTAACAAAGCAGGAAACATTTACCAGTTTGCACTAATTTTGGTCACAAAAAATCGAAAATGTTTCACCATCACTGAGGAGGTTACTTGAAAAAAAAAGTTTTCCTTTGAAAATTTGCTGCATGAAAAAACTTTCTAAAGTTTACACAAGTTAGTCTAAGTTCTTTTTTTTTAATCTAGTGACGTTTTATTTACTCACATAATCCCCCTCGCACTCTGAACTCCTCATATCGCTTATCTCATTTTCCTTGCTATTAAATTTCGGTTGCTTGTTTTGAAGTAATTGTCTTTCTTTCTAATACTTTATTTCTAACTTCATTTCGTATTTATTGCCGTCTTTTCTCAATCTACTGCTAACAATATCTTGTTTCTTCCCTCTTTCTTCCTCCCGGTTTAGTTCCATTATTTTCCACCTGTGCCAAATTCTAACTTTTCTTTTCTCCAAAATTCCTTACTCATCTTTGTGTATTATATATCGTAAGTTGTTAACTTTGATTTTTTCTCACTCTCTTCGTCTCGCGTTCTTTTTTATAATGTATGTATATTTCGTTTTATATTTTTGCATACTTTATTTTTTTATCGTAAACTTATTACTCTTCTCTCTAAGACCCCAGATACCATTCCTGCCGACATCCGGGGCATGACAACGTTTCCAAGAGAACTAAAGGAATGGAACTCACCATCTAAATTCCACTAGTCTCAAGACGTCTGTGTGACAGATAGACCGTTGACTAGTAATTAACGAACTAGGTGTTTCTTTAAATATATCTTTCATAGAGGTAAAGCGAGAGTCTACACACAGTAAAAAAACATAGTTTGTATGTGACTAACTTGGATTATATAGTTCAGTGCCTTCAATAAAACAGTTTGCTGTTTTAATACTCAGAAGTTTTATCTCGTCTACTAAAAAAAACGGTTAGAAATGTAGTTAAAAGTATTACATTGAAAAAAAGATTTGGTTGTTATGACAACAGCTTCTTTGTAACAATAGAAATTGGCAAAGAGGAGGAATCTTTAGACAATATGTGAAATTATATAATTGTTGAACCATGAATATAACTTCAAAGTTTGAAATGCTTACAATATTTAATCGAAAAAGACTGTTTTGGTCAAATCGGCTAAATTTGACATATGTTATTCGTCATATGAGAGCTACACAAGTTAATTAACTTATGTGATTTACATAGATATGTTATACGTTTTTGGCTTGTTTTTTTTTTGCACCGGATGTCGTTTCCTAATTTTTCTAGACCCTAAGTGACAGATGTTATCACGATTTTTTTTATTTGGTTTGGAACATGTGTTTACGAATAACTCATTTACGTTGTACGTTGGTTATAACTTATTGCTCTGCATTGCTACAAAATTGCTCACAGTGACGGAAATAACACACAAATATATCTATATGTTATTAAAAAATCAAATATTTTCCATTTGTCAAGTTTCGTCCACCTGTAGGAGTGAAATATTGGTTTTTATTACTTTTTTTCTTATCAATTAAATATGGTTTTTGTAATCTATTCAAGCTGAAAACCTTTTATAGAAAAATTTGAATATATTTGTAGACCTAAAAATGTATACCATAAACAAGTATTTAATTATTACATCTGTATTACTTGGAATGGAAAATATCAATGTTAAAAGATCAAGATCACGTGAAATTATTAAGTAGATATGCAGTGTAATCAGCATTAAATAAAAGCATAAATTAAGCTCAATGTCAACGATGTTCTAAGTATCAATTTGACTTCCTCAACATAGGTTTTATGTAACATATCAAAGAAAATAACGGATATCTTAATGTTGTTTTACACATACATTGGTTGCCTAAGGGAAGCAATTTCAGGCTTGGAACTTATAATAATTGAGGGAATGTTGCTTTCTTTGTGTGAATTTTTCTGTTAAGTAATTTTGTTTCTACATTTAACGGTTTGTTTCTCCATATGCTCAAAATACCAAGCTAAAAATACGACTAGTGTAGCATGCAAATCTCACAGTTTATGTCCTAAATAACCAACAAATTGAAGCTGGAGGTTGTAGCATTTGAAATCTTTAAGGTAACGTTTAATATGCTCCGATACGTAGTCATACCATTTATTTAAAAATTACAATAATAAAGCCTTCATAAAACCACTAGGTGGCATAATAAAACTGCTAACAACAATCTCTAACGTTGTTTAGTATTCAAAAGCAGTTTATAATTATAGTAAACTAAAATATTTGCAATTTTTTTATGTTCATGCAATTGTATCAGTATGTTATTAAATTTCATTTTAGAAATAGCATTACAATTTTCAGGCTTTGATTTTCTTTAAACAAGCAACAAAATGTTTTCGCTATCTTATTTGATTTACTATATTGTAAAATAAAGAAAAGAAAACTGAAACTTTGAATCTGCGCGGTTTCTTACGCACACGTCAGAAACCCCTATGATACAAGTATATCCGTCCCTAATTTAGAATCTCAGATCAGAGAGAAGGCAAACAACCGTCGCCACAAAGTATTTGTTCTGTTCATTGAAACAAATAACGGAACTCACTGCCATTTTTAAACTCGCCCAAATCTGAAAATACAGAACTTGTTATACAGCATCCTGTCTCGAACTCCGAAGTATTTGATATGTCGCTCGCCAGGACAGGCTAACCACTAGGTCAGTCCCGGTCCTAAAACAATAAGTGCTCTATAGTCCTCTGTATTTTATTTAAACTGAAAAAGCCAAGTGAAATAAGCTTCCCTGTCTCTAGATATTTATTGATAGCCATTGTTATTCAAGCATAAGCCGCAGCCCTATAGGCTTCGTATTTGATATTACATATGCGAATACTTTACACTCGTTATAACTTTCGCATAACGTATTTTAGTATAAGTTGATAAAAAATGGTATTACTTCTGTTCATAATACCATGACGTTATAATGATTCTTCTGTTGAATAAAATCCTATCGGTCTTCTACTGCATGTCCTGAAGCTAACTAATGTCGTTAACAGCGAGGATGGATATCTAACTGATAAAACAAACCATTTTAACCATTAAAGTAACCATTACAGTTTGAACACTGAATTTACTAATTTCTGCTCACTACTAGGTACATTTTTCGTTCTGATCTGATCTGTGTAGGTAGGAGCTTGCCTTGATCAGAAGTTAATACTACTCGTGACCTACTTAAATGTTTTAATACAAAAATACTGAAAAGGGTGAATGAAGTTAATGACCTTAAGAAGGCCCAAAGGTGACGTCTGAGCTGTCATTGTGTTCAAAAAGTTTTTATAAATCGAATCTGACATTTTAATCACGTGAAAAAGCTCGTGACCACGAACTTGTCACTCGCTACACTGATCTGACTGGTATTTTTGCTTACTACACTGCATATAGCATGGAATGTGAACTCGAATGTAATTAAAACTTCTCTGTTTTCTCTCTCTCTGTCTGTCCATCTATGATATCTACAGAAGTTACACTGACACTTTAGAATAAGCTTGGCTGTCATGCGTTGTTTTGGTAAATACTACAAGATATCTTTAGAATTTGAGACAAGCTAAGTCATGCACTGTTCTATAAGAAAATATAATCCCTTCTTTTTCTTTTTTCCTATGAGAGAATATTTATAAATATTTCCCGGTTATTAGTACCACATCACCATAAACTAATAATACAAGTATGATTTTCTTAATGTAATAAAAAAATGAAGAACTGCAGCTATGACGACCAATATATTTAATTATAGATTTGTTTTCACATTGCAGAATATTCCATTTTCAGCAAAAGACATGAAGAAAAACAACAGACGATAATGAACTTGCCTATAAATAGTAAAACTATACAATTATAAATCTAAACTAAAAAAAAGGCCAGGTGGTTAAGGCGCTCGACTCGTAATCTGCGGGTCGCAGGTTTGAATCCCCGTCCCACCAAATATACTCGCCCTTTCCACCGTGGGGGTGTTATAATGTGCGGTGAATTCGTTGGTGAAAAAGTTGGATGTGAATGGTGATAACTATTTGCCTTCCCTCTAGTCTTACACTGCTGAATTATGGACGGCTAGCGCAGATAGCCTTCGTGTAGCTTTGCATGAAATTCAAAACAAACAAACACGTACAAACAAGATGTTAAGATCTGCCACATGAAGGTTACAGTTTGAAATAAAGAGATATACAAACAAGGAAATACAATAGCCGATAAAAAACATTTAACTGAAAATAATTTATTGTCTTATTTTCATGGTTTTCAGTCTGTTACCGAAGTAGGAACATGCTTATTGCAAAACGCCATGTACAAATAAACTGGTAACTAAATATGGCGCTCGTCATATTTATGTTGCATCTCTGTATTTTCAAACTTATAATTCTGCAAAAAAAAACTTTAATTTTTTGATATATACCAGGAAAGTATATAACAAAAAACTTTCACAGAAAACGCAAAAATTCTGAAAAATCTTCACAATCATCAATCCCCGTTCGCTCGTGTAAAAAACAACAACAACATGTTTTTATTACTTGAAATGAATAATATTTTTACCAAAAGTAATGGCTAGATATACTGATTTGGTGTTTCAGTGTAAACTTTAAGTAATCCGATATCAAGAAACGCATTTCTTTATTATCTGTCACATCTTTATACACATATTTCTACTTAAATTGCTTTTCAGAAACCTTTTTATTGATGCTCTGCATAACTCACTTTACGAAGACCATTACCTGTTAAAATTAAGAAACTGATATTATAGCAAAAAAAAACATTATTAGAGTCTTTTCAACGTGTAAAGCGTTCAACTAGGTTTTTAACAGGCGGGGATTCAAGAGGTTATTTTTTATACCCCACAAGGGAAAATATTTGCGAGATAATTCGTGGAATAACGATCAAGTGTGAGTGCGTGTTTAAATGCTAACAAGCTGAGAGAAAATGCCTTTTAGTATTATATTAGAAAACATCTATCGAGTTCAGCTTTCAGAAAGTTCCCCGTTCCTATGGTTCTTGCACCTAAGAGGGGATATGAGGGCTCCAAGAGACACTGTCACGAATCGAATACTTCGGACTGTAAAAACTGATATCTGATTTAATGGGGGCAAGTTTACATGTTCGGTCAAGTTGTCTAAAGAACTCTCATGTTCGATGGCCATAAGATACGTATTGATCTAAAAAAAGAACAAAAACTTACAATCACACTAAGAGGAGATTATATAGTTTTAGGTAAAGTATCTTATCCTGCTTCGTTTGTTCTATTGTTAAATCAGTGAATCGAATTCTTTTTATCAAACATGATAAAAGAATTCGGTGTTTATATTAATCAAGTGTGATGAAAACAAAAACAAAACCTATTTCATGCCATAATAAAAAAAACAGAGAGATAGTTACCTTATTTGTTTAATTAACAAAATCTGAAAGAGATAGCAAGCTGGGATTCCAAGTTCAATATTTTAGAATGTATAGCGTAGGAAGAAATATACATCAAGTAACACGGTTCGTTATTATAACATTTGTTCTGTTCCAAAGTAATTAAAACTTATTTTAATAACAGCTCTGAGTACAATTAGAGAAATAATGTTAAACATTGTAATCTATGTTTAGTTATAAGATGTAACACAACACAGCCATATGCAAGCATACATGTGTTCCAATTAACATTAACTAATAGACGTCAGTACTGACATTTGTACTTAACTTCACGTTTGTCTAAATAATTTGTTGGAGATAAATATTCAATGGTTATATTTAAGATCAGTGGAAGTTGGTGATAACATAGACTTACAAATATTACAAAAAATAACAACAATAATTTAAAGCATTCTTTCCCGTTTCGATGGTTGAAAATATTATATACAAAGGTGGCCCACAAAGACCGCTAACAGAGGAGTTTAATAAGTGACTAATATCAGCCGATATAAAAAAAATTTAGAACATTTTTCACTTTCATTTATCTTGTCCCCAGGGAATCAGCCGTAACTTTATAAACTTACAACGCTAAACTCCGGAGTTCGATTCCCCGAGTTGGACAGACTGTAGAAAGCCAATTGAGTACCTTTGCACTAAAAGACAACAACAACATTTTCTTCCAGGTTTGAAGAAAGATTACTTAGCCAAGAGATAAGATGGTTTACACAAACATTTCAAATCAAGCACTACACTAAACTTATAGTATTAGCCACGCTATTGTTGTTTATTTTTTTTGTGAACGTGCAGTAGCAGATGAAATGTTTGGATTACATTTAGATTATACATCACAAAACATTAATAACAGGTGGATAGTTGGGCTTAACCCTAACAAAAACAAACAAACTGAAAGATGGTTGAGATCAGTACGATTTTTTTTTTCCTACAAAGTAGAACGAATTCTTTTATTTTTACGTTTCATGGAATTTTCTGTCATAGTAAAATAAAATCACTGTTCAGTTTGCTCTTCAGATCTTAAACAAAGAAGCAGTATCTCAAAGTCATTTATGGCTATTATGATATTTCGCAATACATCAGTCCTCGTGATGACAGGTAATCAGTCACTTGCTGCACGACATCAAGTAATCCTTATCTTGTTACCGCATTCCAGCTACTATACGTCAATAAAAAAAAATATATTATCTTGACACCTCTCTTTCTTCCATAAAATGGATGAAGCTTGTTTGAAACGTACGGGCGTTATAGCTTGTTCAAAAAATCTTGAATTGACGAAATCAAGTCATACATTTAATTCTACGGAGGCTATATTTACTGTGTTCAAGAGACACACTTGCGTTCATCTCTAATTTTGATGTTTCTAAGTCTGACAAAACTTAGAATACATCAGAAGAGAATGTTACAAAATAAAGAAGATGAATTCCATTATAAATGATATATAGTGTTGGATTATGAGATTAAGTTCCGTGTGGTTTGTTTTACCACTTCATTGTTGTCACTGTGTTCTCCACACACCCATAAGACAATCATGGAGTAGGAATTTTAACTTCAGGTGATAAGTTTTGCTTATTGTTTCGGTGATATTTCTTCAACAACCTGATTTATAATTTTTATTACGTTTACTAGTTAGTACTTACAATCTGTTTCATTAGGAGCAAATATCTTTTATTGTTTAGATGTAGGATATTGTGGGGTTAAGCGCCAAAATCCCTTATTTTGTTTGTTTTTAAATTCTAGTTTTACGTGTTAGGATTGCAAATAGAGGTTAGATGAGAAGGATTGTATCCTACTATTGTGTAGATCTTATTTCAACAGGTATCTTTCACAATAGTGCTGTGTAGATCTTACTTCAACAGGTACCTTGCACGTTAGGGCTGTGTAGATCTTACTTCAGCAGGTACCTTTCACACTAGTGCTGTGTATATCTTACTTTAACAGGTACCTATCACATTAGGGTTGTGTATATCTTACTTCAACAAGTACCTATCACATTAGGGTTGTGTATATCTTACTTCAACAAGTACCTATCACATTAGGGTTGTGTATATCTTACTTCAGCAAGTACCTTTCACACCAGTGCTGTGTAGATCTTACTTCAACAAGTACCTAACGCATTAGGGTTGTGTAGATCTTACTTCAACAGATATATTTCGCATTAGTGCTGTGTAGATCTTACTTCAGCAGGTACCTTGCACATTAGGGCTGTGTAGATCTTACTTCAAGAGATAACTTTCACATTAAGATTGTGTAGAGCTTACTTCAGC
Source organism: Limulus polyphemus (assembly GCF_000517525.1). Classification (NCBI taxonomy): domain Eukaryota; kingdom Metazoa; phylum Arthropoda; class Merostomata; order Xiphosura; family Limulidae; genus Limulus; species Limulus polyphemus. Next base: position 110,582 of record NW_013667415.1, read on the forward strand.
AGGTACCTTTCACACTAGTTCTGTGTAGATCTTACTTCAACAGGTACCTAACATATTAAGGTTGTGTATATCTTACTTTAACAGGTATTTTTCACACTAGGTTTGTGTAGATCTTACTTTAGTACGTACCTTTCAAACTGGAATACATTCTACCGTTCCTACTCCATTGTAGTTTTATGTGTCTGTTCTATAATATAAGACGACCTGATTATTGTAAGTTAAAAAATCATCAAATATTGCTTCACACTCTCTTCAGATATTAAATTCAATATTAGTGTTGTATTTTCTTTCAATATAAACGCGAAGATAATAAATCAAATTCGTTAAGAACTTTCATGTTTTTTTTCTCCTGGTTGTGATCGTTTGCTAAATTTTGAGCAAAGCTACTCGAGAGCTATCTGCGTTAACTGTAGCTGATCTGGAAGTGATAGAATAGAGAGAAGGCAACTGGTCAACACTGCCCACCGCCAACTCGTGGGCTACTCTAGTCGAATAGAGGGATTTGACCATCACTTTTATAACGCACCTGCAGCCCAAAATGCGGAGTCGTTTTTTTCTTTCTGACAATAATGAAAGCGAACCACGCAACTTCGAATCAACAGTCCTGTACACTAACCATTGACCCACACGCTGCCCTGCTGATTATAAACTGGCTGTGATTTGATGAAAAAGTAATAATTGCACCAAACCTTATCAGCATACCATGTTGTTTTTCTAGCTTTATGGAAAAGTTATATCTATATAACTTAGGACTTAGGCTGTCCTAAGTTTCGAACTGTCGACCACGGGGAAGGTAACGGCCGGCAGCACCAATAGCTAATTCTTGAATACTCATTTACAACGAAGAGTAGGATTGACGGTCACATTATAACGTTCCTACTGAAAGTATGAGTATGTTTGACGCTGGTTTCGACCCTACAACCCTCAGATTGCGAGACGAACTTCATAACTTACATGCCTGGCTACATAACATGTAGAATACCAAATCAATGAAGAATAATTCATAAAAACTTTTAAGTTAAAGTGAAGAACAGTGTATAAGAATATGTCAACCACGTTATATCTGCTATATCCAGTGTCAATGATGTCTTTCGCCCAATACACCAGGGCTCTTCAGGCCGGTTAGGATACGGCAGATACCTGTTAGTGGTTGAAAGACTACTTATGTTAATAACCCGTTTGACAACAACGGTTACGGTGTGAACTGGATTAGGTTGGTGAAGTGTAATTTTTCATCAATTTATATTTATGTCATACTTGATCAATCAACTAACAGTCACTACACCTAACCACTAAATTCGTTGCTTCTGCTAGGCCACGCTATCTCTGAATGGTTCCAATCTCTTGCATCAACTCATTCCAGCTGTTTTTTGTTGTTTTTTTGCTAAAAACTTGTTTTAAACTACAATATTCATTTGACTGGAACTAAACCTTCAGCCAATAAACATTTGTAACTTTATGAAGAACAATTAGCAAATACTATACAATAAGTTATCCTTTAAAATATTTATATTAAGACTTAGAGAAAAAAAAAAGGAAAAAGCCACCTACCTTCCACCTAGTGCTGGAAAGTGAGGCACTAAAACTGGCGGATATTCGGGCATGCTGTTTGGCGTTCGAATGTTTCCTGGTTAAAAAAACAAACAAGTAATTAGTTGAACAAGACGATGTCTTACGGAGTTCGTTGACTAGCTTCACGGATTAAGTTAGGCTACAAGTTGTATATCTATATACAAGCAAGGTAAGGGAAAAACAAACAAACATGTAACTGTTTTTTGTGGGCTATGTCCGAGATGACTGGAATGAACGGCGTGGAAGACCAACTTCAGCACATATCTGTTGTCAAAAGATTGCTCAAAGTTTATAACTACTATGATTGTACTATCGTTTTATGCGATTTTTTCTTTATATTTGTGAAACATGGAACAAAACCTTATAACTCATTTTCTACTATAAAAACATACATCAGTATTACTTATCGAAGGCTTATTATATATCTTTTACCACTACATGCTTCATTTAGTTCCTTAGGGATTTTCATGAATTGGAAAAGTGTGTAATGATAGTATTAAAACCACACTATTGTCGCCAAATCTATTGCTTATGATGCGTTTCGCTCAATCAAGAGCTCAACAGGTCGGCTGGGACACAACAAACACAGTAGTGTTCGGAACACAATCTAAATAAGCCATTTGTTACAACAATAAAAACTGTTAGGGTGTGAATGCCTTTTCCAAACAAACGAAACATGATTATAATTAATTATGTTAACACTAATGAATTATAATCATGTTTCGCCAGCTTGTAAAAGGCGTTCAGACCCTAACAATTAACAAATATTACTTACCACCATTAACCTTTAATATTCCTGTTGTCTCTACAGTCTTGAAATCATTACTTGCTTCACACTTATAGAAAGCTGTATCTAATGTGTCCAGATAGTGGAGACGTACTCTGGAGCTTACGTGACCTTTGCCGTTATCTTTGATCCTTATATCAACTCTTCCTCGTTCTTCTTGTAGTGGTGCCTCGTTCTTGTACCAACGAACAACCGGCGTTGGATATCCACTGAAAGCACAAAGTAATTTCGTTTTTTGACCAGGGAATCTGGTCATGTTTACCAGAGGTCGTTCCACGCGTAAAAATCGCTCTTTCGTGCCTACAAAATCAAGAAAGATGTATATATATATATTTGTGGGAGGAGGCGGTAAATATAGTTATCACAAGCTTCCATTTTGAAAATAGTTTCGTCTTCACAACTCAAAATCATCCATGAATATCTGTTTTTCCGTTTATCACATTATTCACAAAAATATGCTCATCGTGAAGCACAGTGATAGTTCAGCTAACAATATGATACAGATTAAAATGTAGCAGACCTTAAGATAATCTATCCTTCTATATATTAAAAATATATTAGATTTAAATGACTTTCGAAAGGTTGAGTTTCTTCTTTACATATGTCTTGGGAAACAGTTCTGTGGTTATAATCGGTTCATTTACTAATAAGTATATAAAGCGAATTTCAATCTTTACTGAAAAAACATAATGAATATATTTACATCACGCAATGAAACATGTTTTACCAAAAAATATAACTACTTACCAAAACACAAGAGCTTACTTTCACTTTAAAATTTCAGCATAGTTTTAATGCAAGTTAAAAGGGTACGATCACAAAAATAGTACGAATAAATTAATATTATTCAATTAATAATTGCTTCTCTTTTGAAAAATTTTATTATAAAGTCCCAAACAAATTAAAAACAACAGAGATACTTTTAGAAATTAGGCTTGGTTTAAATACACAATGACTGTTAATCCTCTGTCCTTTTTCGAGAGTAAAAGGTATTTCTTATTGAATTCAAGACAATTAACTGATTCAAAAACACGTGTGTAATGACGAAGACTTTTGCGAGCGACCCCTGGTGGTCTGTATTTAAAATTACTTTTTTCCTTCCGTCGGTGATATAATGATAACTATAGTGGACGGAACTAACTGTCAACAATTTCATCAGCACATATGATGTTAATGATAAATATTTGGTAACATTAGAGCATGATTAGCACTGGGAAAATATCAGTTTTTAAAGAATGATAATAAGCGAAATCCCTTGCAAATATAGATAGTATTTTAACATACTTTTTATATCTTATTTCCACAGGAAATAATTTAATTAAGGTTTCAACTAAGTATGTCAGAGCCCAACATTTATACGTCATATATTTTAATAGCGGACAAAATCATGCCTTTGCTGCGTTTGTGGTTTTTAACAAATTAAAAAGTCGAATAAAATAACCAGTTTGGAATGGTTGTTGTTTTTACCATGCATTTTCCAAAATTTTAAGCTATCGTGCCTTTTATACTTTAAAAAGTCTCTTTAAAAGAACAATTCAACTAGGAGAGTTACCGTTCAATAATGTCATCTAAAAACCACCAATAATCATAAAATAATTGAACATAATGAGAAATGTTTTTAAAATACCAAAAACAACAGACCATTTGTCACTAGTTCGTTCATCAGATGTGGAAGGGGAGTTGTATAATCTGTTTCAAACCTGTAAATAAAAAAAAGGTGTCATAATCGTAGCGACTGAGAAGTGTAATGAAAACAGTTAATGGACAAACAAACCGCCGAGTTAACTTTGATGAATTTTGAAATCCAATATCAAAAATAACTTAATGAGAGTTATATATGGTATATTTAATGGGATGTTTTAGTTTTAGGATTAGTTTGATGAAATAATAACAAATACACAAACACTCACGCACAAGTTTAGAGGATCAATCACCAAGTTTAGATTGTATTGGTTCATTGATAATGTTTGTTTTCCTAAATAAACAATATTAAAGTTAAAGAAAAATATTAATTGGTTTCACCAGCTAGCTGTAAAATAAACCTAATTGTTTCTCGCCCTTGCTATGAGGAATGCAGTTGGTTCTCTTGTAATTAGAACCACACTTTTTTGTTACAAAATATTAGCATAATTACTCTTTAACTTTTACTTTGCCTTTTTCTTCTGCAGGAACTATAACGACTTACGGTTTCCAACTACAAACAGTGAAATGTAATAACAAACAAAACTGACAGTAAGATATCTTTTGTTTTTTAGTATCATTATTTTTCACCCTTACTATGTTCAGTAAAAGAATGCGGACATACTAAAACCTAGAGCAATTCATGTGTAAAATACTTAGAATATAACGTTCTCTAAGAATTCAAATTAAAAGTTGCTTTTTCCATTTACATCTAATAATCACAATTAACTTAAGTATTCTATAACGTCACTTGTGATAATATCAATCAAAACTGGCTTCAATGTGAGAGGGGGGGAGTGAGTGAAAAGGTGGGCGTGACCCTGACTTATGATTTTTGTTTGTTAGGGTGTGATTATTTGCCCATATTTTCCTCGAATCTTTCTACATTCTCAAGTAAGGACTAGAGAGTTTCGAAGGAGCATTTAGCTCATTTTCTCTTGCGAATCTAAATATTTAAACTCCTTGGCCACATTATTAAAATAATAGAGATAAGAGAACTCTCCATTAATCTCTAAAACAAATCATATCTCACCACGAAAAGCGAAATAGGAAATAAAGAGAAAGTATATTTTCAATTCCTCAGCCGTAGTTTTAATCGTGCATGAAAAGTCTTTATTCAAGCAAGAACTCGGTTCAAAAGAGATATATATATTACTTTCTTTGTACCTTCGCCGCGAGAGAACTAATGATAAGTTTTTACTTACAAAAGAACAAGAACAGAGTAGTACTTGTTTGACATTTTTAAATAATGATATTAATTTATAAACAATCGTTGGTTTGCTTTGTTGTAAAGTTCAAAACTACACAATGATCTATCTGTGCTGTGTCTACCACAAGTATCGAAACCCATTATTTTAGCGTATAAGCCTTCAGAGATACCGCTGAGTCACTGGGGAGACCATATAAACGACCGAATAATTATATTCATATATAAACTATCGCAGACATTTATGTTTCTGCAGAGAGACAATGTTTTTATATTAATATATAAACTATCGCAGATATTTATGTTTCTGCAGAGAGACATAATGTTTTTATATTAATATATAAACTATCGCAGATATTTATGTTTCTGCAGAGAGACATAATGTTTTTATATTAATATATAAACTATCGCAGATATTCATGTTTCTGCAGAGAGACATAATGTTTTTATATTAATATATAAACTATCGCAGATATTTATGTTCCTGCAGAGAGAGACATAATGTTTTTATATTAATATATAAACTATCGCAGATATTTATGTTTCTGCAGAGAGAGACAATGTTTTTATATTAATATATAAACTATCGCAGATATTTATGTTTCTGCAGAGAGACATAATGTTTTTATATTGTTTCTTCTTCTTCTTTCTCTCTTTTTTTTTCAAACAATTTTCAATCGACCACTATTCCTACATTTCTCGGCGGATTTGACTTGAATTTTGATTCAATATTTAGGCCCTTTTAAGGATTTTATGAGGTCAAAGAATCAAACAACTCAAAAATGTATATTTTTGGTTCGTGTGCGGTCAAATTTCCAGCAATCGAGATGAAAACTGGCAGAAATATTAATTTCCATACGCCCAACACATTTACATAAAATAACCTTGGATTTACCTATTTTGAGACTTTTAGGGCGATTAGAGCTCACAGAAAAACATGATTTTGGGGCTTTGGTCAATTACTCGGCCATATTTTACCCAACTTACATAGCATTTGGAACAAAGATGCTTTTCTACAGACCCCACACATATACAAACAAAAATAGTGGACATGCCCATTTTTAGTAATTATAGGGGTCAAGATGCCACAAAAAGCATAATTTTAGGATTTTTTTGACAGTTATTCCGCCGTATTTCGATCAATTTACATGGGATTTGATATAAAGATACCTTTTTACAGATCCCATACATATACATACAAAAATGTAGGATAAGCCCATTTTTGTTCATCTTAGAGAGGGGTAAAAAGGTTAAATAAACCCATAATTTTGGGTTTTTTTTATCAATTAATTGGCCTTGTTTGTACCAATTTTACTTTTTGCAGGTTCAAACAAAGATATAGACAATTTGATTTTTTTGTCTTTTGCTCAATTTTTCAACGAAGAAAGTACAATTTATGGTTTTCTTGAACTATTCGCCCCCCAGTGACAGCGGTATGTCTGCGGACTTACAACGCTAGAAACCAGGTTTCGATACCCGTGGCGGGCAGAGCACAGATAGCCCTTGTGTAGCTCTGTGCATAATTAAAAACAAACAAACAAACAAATCTTGAACTATTCGTGTGTATGTCAACCAACTTATATGAAATTTGCTACAAAGAAACTTTCTTGCAGGTTCCAAGTAGTGACATTGGAAGTTTTCGATTTTTCTGTGTTTTCACATTTTTTCTGGTGTCAAAATTGACCATGTTGAGATTGCATGGCGACAATATGTTGCATTCGCCCGCGAATATTGGGATTTTTAATTTCAGAAATTAAATCCACTCACGGGCGTTTAGAGAAAGCGAAATCCTGTCTTTGTAGCAAGCTGACTGACAAAGCAAAAAACATAACTGTGACTCAAACTGGCATTTCTATTACCATTAACTAAACAGTCCAATAACTGGATCACATGATCTCACCAACAATGTTTTTAATTGTAGAATTTAATAATTAATGCTCAGTTGTCGAAAAATGTATTTAGTACTATGTAGTCCCCACTGGTCCAGGGGTGGTAAGTTTAAAAGTTTGTAATGCTAAAAACGTTGTCAGCGTTGTTTAGCTTTGTCAGTCAGTAAGCTTTCCGTTTCCTCAGTGGGGGACTTTTGGTATAATGGTAGAAAGTATCAAGAATGAACGCAATTTATACTATCTAAGGTTGACGTCAATACCAAGTTTAACAAATAAATGGCAGAGTTTGGCTTTGTTGAATTGTTGCTGTCTGCTTCTAGAGCAGTGCGACATTTCAGCTTTTACACTAAAACCTTCTTCAACTAAAAAAGGCATTACTATAGAAGACGAAACGTTGAACCACTCTGAAAACAGGCAGGCGTAGTCCATTAAAGTCAAACTCTACCATGTTTACACTGCTTGAAATACCCTGAAAAAAAAAGAATGTTTGTCAACTTTGCTCTCTCCGTTATTCTATCTTATGGTTTTCAAATTGAGTGCACAAATTCTGACTAAAGAGTGTTAAGCCGGTAAGAGACTCTCAGCTGTAATACGCTGTAAAACATGTACAATCTAGGCCAAAAATAATGCTTTTCAGTTTAAGATTCAACTTCCCCAAGGGTATCACCATTAAAGCACATCTATATAACTGTAGATTTTATGGGTAAATTTACTATTTCTGTTCCATTTCCATTTTCATGGGTTATTTATAGAGATAAACTTTTGTTTTGGAAGATTAAAAGGTGATGCTGCTGTATTAGTATAAATAACCTCAAACGACCATGGTGGAGTTGCTGTGTCAGTATAAATAACCTCTAATCGCCATGGTGATGTTACTGTATTAGTATAAATAACCTCATACCACCATGGTGAGGTTGCTGTATCAGTATAAATAACCTCAAACCAATATAGTAAGGTTACTGTATTAGTATAAATAACCTCATACCACCATGGTGAGGTTGCTGTATCAGTATAAATAACCTCAAATCACCATAGTGAGGTTGCTGTATTAGCATAGATAACCTCACACCACCATGGTGATGTTGCTGTATTAGTATAAATAACCTCATACCACCATGGTGAGGTTGCTGTATCAGTATAATTAAATCAAAGTCACCTGATGAAGTTTCTGTATTAGTATAAATAAACCAAAACCACCATGGTGAGGTTGCTGTATTAGTACAAATAAACCAAAATCACAAATCACCATGGTGAAGTTATTGTGTTAGTATAAATAAACTAAAACTACCATGGTGAAGTTGCTGTGTTAGTATAATTAAACCAAAGTCGCCATGGTGAATGAAAATTCAAGAACGAATGTAAAGAAGAAAAATGAGCTAATATGACATAGGCATGTTTATCCATTGACAAGTGTTTACAAAATCTGGGAATCTATATAAGACTAAGTATACTTTCTGTGAAATAATGAATATGTGCAAAAGGTAAACGTATTTTGTAGACGTATAGAGGAGGTACAGAAGTAACCATTATGTATTGTTTGTTTGAAGTTAACCACAAAGCTATACAATGGGCTAGTTGTGCTCTGCCCACGACGAGTATCGAAACCCGGTTTCTAATGTTGTAAGTCCGCAGACATACATATCACTGTACTACTGGGGGGGGGGGGCATTATGTAAGTGAAATCCTTCGAAACATTCCTTACGTGTGTGGTCTAATTTGTGGGTCCTATTTAGTCCAAAATACATTTAGAGTTTAATTATAACTGGCTTACTTACGTAAAAAAAAAAGAACATTGTGTTTTCCTTCCCATTATGCCCCCAATTTAGCATTTTACTGAAATTCAAAATCTAGGAACTAAAATGGAATTTACATTAAATATTTAAGTTATTTAAAGAAGAAATAAAATAAAAAATATATTATTTTTTCCACTTAAGAAAAAACATTTCCACAATAAACAATTGAAAAATCACCTGTGTAAAATTAATTACAGCAGAAGCCTGACTCTACCCCGAGATATTCCACGTTACAACAACAACAGTTAGTTACTGCTGTCATAGATAAAAGGTAGTATTGCTAGAGAGTCGAATTTAAAGCAGTGGAGAATATAATTATGCGCTAAAACAAAATCAAATCAAATTTTAGGTGAATTACGCATCTAAAGGATTTACTTATTTAGAAAAAAGCTAACAACAGTAAAAAAAGCTAACAACAGTAAAAAAGCTAACAACAGCAAAAAAGCTAACAACAGTAAAAAAGACTAACAACAGTAAAAACTAACAACAGTAAAAAAGACTAACAACAGCAAAAAGACTAACAACAGCAAAAAACTAACAACAGTAAAAAAGCTAACAACAGTAAAAAAGCTAACAACAGCAAAAAAGCTAACAACAGCAAAAAAAGCTAACAACAGTAAAGAAAGCTAACAACAGTAAAAAAAGCTAACAACAGTAAAAAAGCTAACAACAGTAATAAAAGCTAACAACAGTAATAAAAGGACTCTTATTTTTATACTCGTGTTACAAGAAATTTCAATTTTAGCGTTTTCTAATCCATTTTATATTTGCATTTGTCATTATAAGATATCAATTTCACGTTACACCCTAAACTGATTTGTTTCTGTGTTTTCATGTCCAATTGAATTCTGTAGATACGATCATCTTAACTTCTTATAAGTATATTAATTTCGTGGATGATTTTAGATATTAGCAGGAAATAGCAGAAACTATGAATATTGTTAGATTGCACAAGAGAATAACGTTGATGTAAATACAAGACTGACTGAAAGTTACGATATTCTGAATTATTGAGACCTGAGCTTATATAAATGTATGGGAGAGTATAAAGGGGATGTTTCATTATTAAAATGTCAATAAAACGTGATACAAATCCTAATTTCAATCATTTGTTGCAAGTTATATCGAATACGTTTTGTGGCAGCTATCAGCAGTCACATATATGGTTGATGTGGAATCCTTGCCTCAATCTTTGACCTTTCTCCTCGATGTAATTAATTTTTTAGTCATCGTGTGAACACACATGCATGAGTGTAGTTAGAAAAATCATCACGTGTTAAAATGAAGTAACTCATTTGTTTGACGATGCCCAGAAACTTTAAAAACCAAATGAATCTGTTGGTCTTAACGAAATTCTATACCAGTCATTAAACGATATCAGAACAGCGGTGGTGAAAATTTATCTGTTCATGACGTATTTTTTACAATTTGACACAGCAGTATCTTTTACAAAATTATGATATTTTTAATCTCCAACATATGGATCCCTCATATTAATTACCATCTGTGAAGGGAGCAATACCTTCTATAAATATTTACAATCAATGAACACTGTATATTTCAGTAAAAGTCACTTTTGATAATCTTCCTAATCTTTACAATACCCATCTGGTAAAAGTTTGGAATATTAATAAATATATTTAGTAAACAAATTCACTTTAGTCCAGTGAATATTTTCAACTTCATTGGAAGTACTATTAACATAATTAAAAGCACATCTTGATAAGTCTGTGCCAATCAGTTGCATCTAATGTTTTATATAAAGCTCAAATGTAGTCTAAATAAAACACCATATACAAAAGTAAATGGCGAATTTTTGTTAATATTCTTTTCATTATTTAAATTGGTTTAATGTGATATTTTTAATCTCCAACATATGGATCCCTCTTATTAATTACCATCTGTGAAGGGAGCAATACCTTCTATAAATATTTACAATCAATGAACACTGTTTATTTCAGTAACTGTCACTTTTGATAATCTTCAATGTAACATTTTTGTTACATTTGTGCCCATTCACGCCCTTATTGGTCAAAAAATCTACAAGAGTGACTCTGTCTAAAGGTGAGTAAGCTACAAACAGTAAGTTTAATGTAATATAAAGAAATCATCATATTTAATCTTTGGAATAACTTGGCAACTGATAAACGCTTACAAAATTATACTTTTGCCATGATATTATATATATATATATATGTGTGTGTGTGTGTGTGTGTGTGTGTATTGTATACATCATAAGTATAAATTTATCTTAACTCCAACTCTTCTATCTATCTTCAAGGCTAAACATTAGTAAATAGATTATTGTATGATGATATATACTATTATTAACACATCTATTCTGGATTGTGTTTTAAGTTGTTGTTTTTTTATTGTTCAATAACATGTTTTATAGTCAACTGAATTAATAAGTTTCTATTCTTTCAAAAGTTATTCATAATAGTCACCAGTGAACATTTTTCTAGTAAAATAAAAGTGATATAAATCAACATTACTTCTAAGAGTTTCGCAATTTCCAATATTACAGGAAAACAAAACACCTTAACATTTCAGACTGAACTTCCACATTACGTTTTCACAACTTGTCACTGTCATGTAGATGAGACGACAACAGATTTTCCCCCTGTTAGTCAGCAGTCACTTTAGGAACTTAAAACGCTAAAATCCGGGGTTAGCTTCCCCGAGGTCAACAGTGTACAGATAGCCCATTGTATAGCTTTGCACTAGAAAAACAGCAACGAAAATAGATCTTTAAACTATTTAGTTATATACTTCAAGATAACAACCTGAAAGGACCATAAAAATGATTGCACATCTTGAATTTCTAGTGCATGTCTTTTAATGACTATGAATATATTTACATACATTTACAGCAACCTCAAAATGGAGTTACAAAATTAAATCAGCAAAACTGATCTATGTCCTTAAGCGTTATTATTTATCACGACACACGTCAACGGGAGTCCTCGAACAGTAGTACGATTTCGTCGGCAAACATACTTTACCCTTCAGCAAAATGCTGTTGCTTTCGCATACAACACTAAGCCTTATGAACCGATGCCCAGTTTGGGTTATATTTCAAAAAAATATTAAACCGTGCTTTGAAAACATAAATAACACATAACTAACTAAAATATGTAACTAAAACCAATGGAAAGTGATAGTTTAAAATTAGCTCTTTCTATCGGCTATAAACATCTACAGAAAAAAAAAATGCGTTAAGTGCGAAATCGTATTACTATGTGTAGAAAGTGGGCGAGGCTTAGAACAAATATGTTAAGTCTTCGTATTTGTATTACCTATACGTATGTCTCGAATAGTTACCCCTAAAATACTATGTTTTGACTTTTGCATTAGGATCAACAAGTCTTTGGTGTACTAATGTTTTCCGTTGGGAGATGTTTTGTGAAGTATTCGGACAATAAGTAATATATATATTGATCGAGAAATATCACAACAATGCTAAAATACAGACAAATAATTTTTATTTCTTACCCTTAAAGCCCTCACACCCCTAATGGATTTTTTGCATCAAAACTTGTTTTATATCTCAAAGAAAAAGCGGGAAAATATCTGGATGAAAACATTTTTGTTACATTTGTGCCCATTCACGCCCTTATTGGTCAAAAAATCTTCAAGAGTGACTCTGTCTAAAGGTGAGTGAACTACACAGAGTAAGTTTTTATGTAAAATGTGAACTGTTTTAAGAACTTGTTCCTATCTGCCCTTAAACTCACCCTATACACAAAATCAATAAATTTTTCTGAACCCAGGAAATTTCTTTACCCATCCTATAAATTACTAAACTTATCGTTTAATTTTGAATTAGTTCTAACTAAAATTTTAATATAATTAACTGTTTAAAATAAATATAACTGAAGTTGTAAATCTTGCTATAATGATGTTCAGTGCCTGTTGTTGAATGCTATTATACCTGTTGTGTTGTTACCTGTGAAAAAAAACACAAGAAATTGGTCAGATAACATTTATAGAAGACCTCTTTATATCATTATAATTAATATTTCATATTTATTCCACCGGTGGGTTTGTTTGTTTGTTTTGAATTTCGCGCAAAGCTACACGAGGGCTATCTGCGCTAGCCGTCCCTAATTTAGCAGTGTAAGACTAGAGGGAAGGCAGCTAGTCATCACCACCCACCGACAACTCTTGGGCTACTCTTTTACCAACGAATAGTGGGAGTGGCCGTCACATTATAACGCCCCCACGGCTGAAAGGGCGAGCATATTTGGTGTGACGGGGATTCGAACCCGCGACCCTCACATTGCGAGTCGAGCGCCCAAACCACCTGGCCATGCATTACCTATACGTATGTCTCGAATAGTTACCTCTACAGCGGTAAGTCTTCAGATTTACAATACTGAAATCAGGGGTTCGATTCCCCTCAATGAACCCGCCTGATTTCCTTTTCATTTATTAGTTCATTATCTCCACAATATTCTGATTTAGAAACAGTTATTAACTTTATTTGTAGTGCTGCTAAAAATGTCGTATATTTTTTACGTGATAGCAACATGTAGTAGCAGTAAAATATGATTTTAGTGGTAAATATTTGAAAGACCTTAAATATAACGTTTGATTAAGTTACACCATGCAAGATTGTTTTAAAGACCTCACATAGAAATGAACCATTTTTTTACGAATGTCATCAACCTTTCGCTAGAATGTACGGCTAATTTATAGCTATTAAATTGCAATATATTTTGCCAGTGAAAACTATTTAAACCACAATATTTTTTATCGTATACTCACCCACTCGCTGTTCTGAATTCATCTTCTTCACTAGCGACCTCTATGTCACTGACATCTTCGAATAGGGTGATTGATGGCAAAACCACATGATCGCGACGTGTGGCTAGAAAAGAGATAGTGAACATGATAAGAACAGGCAAAACTCTGATAGCTAGACTTAAACTTAATTAGAAATATATATCACAAAACACAAAAAAGTCCTCAACTTTTCTCTTACTGTCTAGCATTTCATTTAAATTGCGAAAGCAAAAAACACCTGCATGTACTAAGCAATCAATCACACACACTACAATTTAACAATATCAGTTTTACAGTTCAAGGTATTTTTAGAATACTAATATTTTCCTACAACATACCATTATATAAGTAGGCATACTCAGTAATATAACATCATGTTATGAACTCCTTTGTAATTCCACTCCATTTTCAAACAAAAAATTTACATATGTAATTAAGAGCTGTATATTTTAAAATGTTTTTTTTTTTTTATTATTCACTTAGCTTTCCGCTTCTCACTAACTTGTAAGAATGCTGAATGAAGAGATAAATGAATTGATGCACTTAAAAGAACGGAAATGGAAAAATCTATCTCATAAACAATACTTAAGTCTTAATGCTTCACGGGTCTTAGCACGAGCTTTACGTACGTTCTTTACATATGGCCTTTAACTTTACGATAACAAGCTGAAGAGTGCCCTACAAAAACAAAATTAAATAACGAAACTATTAAACCGACTGAAAATTCTTCAAGAGCAGGAAATATTTATAGTCAGTGTTCGGTATTTTGAGTGCAAAATGACACATGTGTATGTAGGTAGGTAAGTATGTTTTCATCAACTTCAATTTTTTCTTCTAAATTTATCCAAATGTTAACGGTTCTTTTAACAAATAATAAAAGAGCGAGAGCCATTACAGAAATAGACTAAGCTTAGGTCGAACAAGTACAATCATAAGTTTCAAAATGAAATAAACTTGAGATATGTAAAGGCATAAGACTTTACTTAATGGGCCAAAACGCTAGGTACTATATAGTAAAGCCAGCAAGTTGTGTGTGCACAGGTGTATATATAATAAATAGAAAATGTTTAACATCGTATATTTTTAATAATAATTTAGCTTAGAAACGAACTCTGACCCTAGAAATATATCTAGAAGCAAAAAAACCATCGCTACACCAAGAAGCGAAATTCTGGCACCATATTTTCACGTAAAGATCTGACACTACATCTAAAAGTAAAAATCTTACAGTACTTCTAGAAGTAATGACTTAACACTTTATATACAAGTAAGAACTTTACCTTTATCTTAAAATAAGAACCTCTAGAAATAAAGATATAACACGTCGCTTAGAAGTAAGTACCTGATATCTTGTTTAAAAATAAAGACTTAATACTCATGTAGTAGATCCTGCCATTACAACTTAAATAACCTAACATATCGTCTAGAAGTAAGAAGTAGAGATTTAACTATGGAATTAAGGATTAGTAGTACTTCTAAAAGTAAAAAGTTAACACTACATCCAGAAATAACGATTTAATTTCTCGAATCAAGGACCTTATACTGCGTTTAAGGTAAAGACTTGACACTAAGTTCTAAAAGTAAGAATCCACCATTATGTCTACATGTAAGGATTTGCTATTATGTCAATAAGGAATGACTTAACACTATATACTGAATTAGATTCAGAAGTAATGGTTAAACACTACGTTCACAAGTAAAGACCGACCATTATGTTTAAACGTTAGCATCTACCATTATGTTTACAGGTAAGGATCTACCATTATGTTTATAAGTAAGGATCTACCATTATGTTTACAGGTAAGGATCTACCTTTATGTTTACAAGTAAGGATCTACCATTATGTTTACAGGTAAGGATATCTACCATTATGTTTACAAGTAAGGATCTACCATTATGTTTACAGGTAAGGATATCTACCATTATGTTTACAAGTAAGGATCTACCATTATGTTTACAAGTAAGGATCTATCATTATGTTTACAGGTAATGATCTACCATTATGTTTACAAGTAATGATCTACCATTATGTTTACAGGTAAGGATATCTACCATTATGTTTACAAGTAAGGATCTACCATTATGTTTACAGGTAAGGATCTACCATTATGTTTACAGGTAATGATCTACCACTATGTTTACAAGTAGAGATCTACCACAACGTCTCGAGGTAATGATCTACCACTATGTTTACAAGTAGGGATCTACCATAACGTCTCGAGGTAAGGAACCAATACTACGTTTATAAGTAAGAACCTAACACTATTTCTCAAAGCACACATCTGATATTACTTCTTATATTTGTTTTTTAGTTATGTCTTAAAAGATATTGTGCACATTTATAACAGACTTGTCAAAAAAGTTGTTCTTCGTTGAATTTAAGTAAATGTTTCTGTGTTGACGTATGATGTATGTTTATGTATTAGTTACGAATAAGCTCTTCATGGTATATCTAAGTCACTCGCTCGTACCCATAGTTAAAAACTAGAGATTTTTTCTTGTTTATCTGTTGTTGTTTTTATGCAGCACATGTGCCATAAAATATCATTTTCAAGTGAGTCAATCTTATCCATGCAGTTTCAATCCGATTCCAAATAACCTACGAAAGAAATATGCATACGTACGTGTTTACAGAAAATTATCCACCTAAAGATAAGATTTGAAACTTAATTTACTGAAAGCTTTCACAGCTTCACAGCTGCACTTTAGTCAGAACAAAAAATAATAATGAAGTTTTCTTTCCTTCACTAGCGTTCCGACTGCTCTCAGTGTTAACATGTGTCTGCAGATTGTACATCATAATTACAGATATCACATCTCAGTGTCTGTTCGTCTACGAGATCATTACGTAAGTGCTGGAATATCTACTTCCAGATGCTAGTCTTAACGTGAAGGTTACGGTGATATTATTGCGAAACTGTGGCGAGGTTTTTTATTAATAAGGTTTTGTTGTCTAGGGTGAACTGGGGATTTTCTAGTTAAGTTCAAAATCTTTTAACAGTTCGCTCATTTTTTTATTAGTCGGCCTTTTAATCAAATTAAAAATTTCTACTTCGGTTCCTTATTCAACAGTATATACTAACACATAACGATAAGTAAGTGTTTATTTTAACGGACGCTGCCTCAACGTTTGGTATTTGAAACCGGACGTAGGTGGTGAGGGGAAGGCAGAAGTTTACTTACATAACTGATTAAAAAAAAAAGTGTTTGAAATAAAAGCAAAATGCTGATTGATTCGATTAACAAGTCATGCACAAAGGTCAGATAGGTTTTACCACAAAAATGTCGCTCTATACAAAGGGGTCTTTATAATTTAACATACACGGAAGAATATTGATGAATTAGTCATATACAGGCCTGCAAACTAACGTTTTAGTACAATATTTATAACACACGTGTAAAAATATTTATGAATTAGTCATAAATGTATCTGCAAACTAACGTTCAATTTTTTTTTCGAAACTAACGTTCAATTCCTATTTATTTGCAAACTAATGTTCAATTCTGGTTTACTTTCCATTATCTTGCGCTCTTTTAAGAGCAGTGCATATCTAATATATTATTGTTTTCCGTTTACAATCTCTTGACGTAAAGTTTTCTTTTTAACGAGTTGGAACGCTTATGCATTTCAAATTATCTCATTCATCAGAGGTATTAGTTAACGCTATTAAACGCTGCTAACCGAACATGTTGTTTTTAATTGTTTCCTGATATTTTTCATATGTGATCCATAATTATCTTTGACAACATTTGATAAGAGTATCATTAAACATTGTTCTGTTTAACCACGCCCTAAGTAAATTAATTAGCCATTAAGATAGTATCATTATTTAACGAAGATCTAGCGCAGTCGAGAATATACATTTTCCAGTAAATATAACATTAAGTTTAATCTATGATTGGGCGATAAATATATAAATATTTTACACATGGCCGTGTATCTGGAATGGTGATGGGGATTACGGTATGCTAAATTTTTAATAGATCGTAGATCAGACATAGAGAAATAATTGGTGAGACAATAACTCCCAGTCAGTGTTTTGAAAGTCTAGACTTAACTTGCCGATTGTGCACTTAATATTCACTTCGTTATTATACATGCGTTATGCACTCAATTTTAGCACTCTTTTCCTAATCGCTGCGTACTCCCGATGGGTCAGCAGTAAGTTTGCGGACTTATAACGCTAAAATCCGGGGTCCGATTCTATGCGGTGGACACAGCAGATAGCCCGATGTGCCTTTGCTCTAAAAAATAACACAAGCATAACCAATAGCTTCTGTTGATAAGATATTAATCTTTTCTGTTCTGTTACTTCAACTTCTGCTTGGCACCTTTCTGATCGAGTTTTGTTACTGATCATTGGCGGACCACTTGCCGATATTCATATTTTCCACAAATGTTTTTTGGAATTTTCTCAGCAAGAAGCCAATGTGAAATCTGAATCAACTAAAACCAGAAGATAAGTGGTAGGGGGGAAGGGTGCTTTATTTTAAACCTTACACTCTCAGTGACTACCTTCTTCAATCACGACCTTCATCTGATTACGTGGTCACCTGTCACCCCCTACCAGCTAAAATGGATTCTGTAATGTCTCTTTTTACGATCTGTCTGGATTAGTGTCATCGAATCTGTTGTACAAGATGATAATATCCCATCTAATTCGCTGCTTATCGTATCACAAACTATACAAATTGGTCGTCTCGCCACTTTCTGTAAAGCGGTTCTTAGATCCAAGAAGGTAGTGGAAATAAGGAATTGACACTACATTATTTCCATTTTTTTTATCAAATGACTTACGCCAAGTATAAAATAATGTATGTTTCCTTAGAACAAGTACAACTTCAAAAACGTTTAGTCTAAAAAGATAATTTCTGAACTCTGGAGTTCACCTTCATACATTATTTCTACTTCCTTCCTTGATGCCCCCAGTGGCAATACGGTATGTCTGCGTATTTACACCGCTAGAAACCTGGTTTCGATACCTGTGGTGGGCAGTGCACAGATAGCCCTTTGTGTAGCTTTGTGCTTAGCTACAAACAAACCTTCCTTGATTCACATGTGTCTGATATATTGGGACTCAAATGTTTGATTTTTTCTTTTCCATATTTTGTTATGGACGTATAACCATACAACCAACTTCCCTGTCTCCACTCTCGATAGCCAATTCTCTTTTCTCTGATCATAGAAATAACTAATTTTTCGGAGCAAAAAAAGCAAAGAAATTCGAATTTTTTATTTCAAGATGCCTTTGGTTTGAAACACTCCTGTCTTCTTTGACACCTCTCTAATACTAATGTTAACACTGTACTTACATGGCTAGATGATGCACGACCTGCTAACACTGTACTTACATGGCTAGATGATACACGACCTGCTAACACTGTACTTACATGACTAGATGATACACGACCTGTTAACACTGTACTTACATGGCTAGATGATACACGACCTGCTAACACTGTACTTACATGACTAGATGATACACGATCTGCTAACACTGTACTTACATGGCTAGGTGTTAACTTTATTTACAATTGGCTGAATACGTCAGTTTACGCCAGAGGATCAGCTTACTTACGCAGTGAAACTACAGCTAATAATTTCGCCTTTCTCAGCCCTACTTTTCGTCCAAGGAAACTTCCCTAATAAACGTTTTCCTTTCTTTCCTTATTAAGTAACCGATTCCTACTAACTTCCTATTCTACCCGATCAATCCAGAGATTTTTATATTAGTACACTTAACATGAACAACTGATATCGTTTTCTCCCTCTTTATTTAAATCGTTTCTAAAATAATTTCTTTTAACGTTGGTTACATTAAATCAGTAACCTTGCTTCTTTGCTTATCAAATATTTGCTTCTTTATTTATTTTCCCACTCTTCATTATGCTTCAAGGATCAGCGAATGGTGTGAACGAGAGAGTGAAATGTCACCCTGAACATCCCGGATTATTACAGAATCTTCCTATGTAATGTCAACAATAAAGCTAGATTTACAATCTCATTAAGCACCAATGATTGCTTTCAGGCAAATCCCAGGTTAATAAATTTAATATTAAATAGTTTTTTTGTTTGTTTGTTTTTTCAAAATCACTCAAAGATTTTTTTTTCAGTTAAACCATTTATTACGAAAAACAAATATGTATGCATGTCATTTTTAAATCATTAAACATCGAACGTGAGAAAACAGCCTCATGACCCCTGTTACATTACTTTTAATTACGACATCGTACCATTCACATCTTTAACTGCTAGTAATTTAATTGTCAGGCGTTACAAACATAAATATATAAAAGTACACAACAGGGTAACAAACTAAACATACTTTTAAAACACTAGATGAAACTTAAATATAGGCAATATTTCATTACAAGAATTTATCAATTATGGCATATTTTTGAAAATTCAAGGAACTTACAAACATAGCTCTAAGTACATTTATATTTATATTTATTTATGTTAACCCTAATTTAAATAGCTTGAGTTTTTATTACTTAATCGCTCTCGTTTACTGTTCATCATTGCTTCTTAATATTTACAGTTCACGAACGTATATAGTTAAAAAAAGTATTAGAATAAAGAGTGTATCAGATTCAGATCTGGTAAACAAAGTCGAAGCCGGACTTGTTACCTAAACTTACTGACTACATATACCTAAGAAAAACAAATTAGTCTTGGATATATTTTTGAAAACGACAACAGTAATAAGGTAATCAAGTATGAGTTATTAATAACTAAAGTTTTCAAGCGCAAAGCGTTGTGTTTACCGCGGGTATAGAACCTCAATATTTTAGCGTTACAAGCCACCAAATTTACCGCTGAGCCTCCTGTGGGCCAATTCAGTTGGAATTTAACCAATTCAATTTCGCTACAAAAAGTGTAAATAATCAGAGACAGAAATCATCTCAAAACTGAAATTAAATGTTTTCCCACTGGAATACTGAAGTACCGTCTTTGATCTTAATTTCAGATGATCTTGATGTGCATAAACACACACACAACTCATTACGATATACATGTATCTCATTAATCTCTCTGATTCATCCATGGATATAACAAGAAATGATATACTTTTCTCATATCGTCGTCAATCATTAAACTGACTTATTTTAAAAATTAAATAAATGTAATTACCAACAAAAAATTTATTATTCTTATCAAAACAGTCGTGACCTTTCATAATTTAGCATTAGCGAACTCGATCTTAGAATGACTTTAGGATAATTCCATGCTACAAGTTGCCCATTACACTTAGAATTAGTGCAAACTCTACGTTGCCAATTAGGCCTAGTACTAGTAAAAACTTGAAACTGTTTGTTCAAGTTTGTTTTTAAACTGTATTTAGTGGTAAAAATATAAAACAGCTCAATTACTCTTTCTCTCTAGCAACATCATCACGAAAGTGAAATGTGAGGTAATTATTACTGTTTTGCTTTACACTGAACAAAGGTATTAAAATAATTAATTATACGCTTTATTAAACAAACTATTTGTTTTACTTTCTACTATATAATAGTTTAAAACAATTACTTAGTTCTATTGTACACTGGATAATAGTACTAAATAGAATATTGATTCCAATCTACACTAGACAGTAATCTATAATAATAAGAGGGCGTGTCTGTGTGTGTGTGACCGCCATATCCCCAAGTGAAAAAGAGCTTAAAAACCTAAAATTTTGGCCCCATATTAAGTGGACCCTGGGCATCTTCTTCATGAGGCAAGCTAGCAAAAAACTACATAGAAAGAGCTGTGTCCGCCATAGCTCCAAGGAGAAAGAACCTAGACACCTGAAGTTTTGCACCCTGATAGTGTGTACCTGTGTATTACTTATCTTATCCATATGCGTTCGCGCATGCGCATCTTTTTAATGAGGTAAACTAGAGAAAATCACATAGAAATGAAGTGATTCCTTTTATTATAAATATAATAGTCAGACAGACACGCACGTGCGTGTGCGCATCTTTTTTTATGAGACAAACTAGCGAAAAACCACATAGAAAAGAAATGTGAATATTGTTACCAAGGTTTTGATATATGAATGAACTGAGGTACTATCAAGTCAAGAATAATCAACAACATCAGTAGAAACTTTTCGGTGTACCAACGATATCTTCTTAGTCGCCAAGTCAGTGAATATTATTTCTCTCAACAATAGCAGAATCGACCTTTGTGTAACGGTGACAGTTTTATTTTCCAAAACTGTGATAATACTGTTCCTTTTAGCAATATCGGTACTACGTTTTTGGTGCATCAGTGACACTTTCTTAGCTATCTAATAATGACTTTAGTTTTTCGTAATAACATTCAGAATGAATTTTTGATTTATATTTGACATTCTAGTTTTGATCACCAAATCAGTGAACACTGTTTTTCTCAACATCGCGATGGTTTGTTTGTTTGTTTTGAATTTCGCGCAAAGCTACACGAGGGCTATCTGCGCTAGCCGTCCCTAATTTAGCAGTGTAAGACTAG
>NW_013667415.1:132794-138448 GCF_000517525.1 Limulus polyphemus
CCCGCGACCCGCAGATTGCGAGTCGAGCGTCCTAACCACCTGGCCATGCCGGGCCACATCGCGATGGAGTAAATAATTTGGTCATTCAGAATCTATACTGTTACAATAATTGTATCAAACATTAGTTAACGGTGTATTTCCTTACATTACAAATGGTCATTCAGAATCTATACCGTTACAATAATTGTGTCAAACATTAGTCAACGGTGCATTTCCTTATATTACAAATAGAAATCACAGACAGACAGACACGCATGTGTGTGTGCACGCATGCGCCTGCGCACCTTTTTAATGAGACAAGCTAGCGAAAAAACCACATAGAAAAGAGGTTGTTCCTTATATAACAACTTCTAATATATATAAAAAAAGCCATTGAGCTTTGGTAACAATGTGTTTCAATTCAAGCGCCTCCAGTTCCCAGTTGGACTGGGCTTTGCCATGAGCATCAATAAGACACAGGGGTAAACACCCAAG
This sequence comes from Limulus polyphemus, assembly GCF_000517525.1. Classification (NCBI taxonomy): domain Eukaryota; kingdom Metazoa; phylum Arthropoda; class Merostomata; order Xiphosura; family Limulidae; genus Limulus; species Limulus polyphemus. Next base: position 133,269 of record NW_013667415.1, read on the forward strand.
GTTGTTGATCTGAACCTGTAAAGCTCATGCTTTTCACATGGCCAGCTCCAGGGTTGATGATAGTAAGAACCTTTTCACCTTGGCAGCAGATGGGAAAACAACCAGTATTATCTATCCTGAAGCACTGCAACGGTAAAAAATTGTAATAGATTCTGATAAAGCGTGATAGAAAATTGTGATATCAAATATAAATGTGAACTATTTAACGCAATGATAAAGTTCTTTGATAACAAATAATTCTTAAATTACTGTACTTTCTTTACGGCATTTTAATGTTTCTGGAAAACAAAAATGTTTAAAATATTTTTGATTGTTCTTCTATGCTACAATAGGTTCAGAATACACACGCACACACACTGACATAGTACTTTTGCTAGCACTAAATAAATGACTTAGTCCTACTCTTCACTGGACAATAGTACTAAACAAATTACTTAATTGTGTTGTACGCTCTACAATAAATATTGAACGAATTACTTAGTTATATTCCACCATGTAAAACAATAATGAACAAATCCTTTAGTTAGTTATATTCTACGTTGGAAATACAATTTAAAATAATTAACAATGAATATATTATGTGAAAAAACGATAAGCGAAAAGTGACTTCGGAATCTACGGATTTAAATAAACAGTTGTAAGTATGTGACGAATGTCTATGATTTGGTCTTTGTAGTCATCATAACGTAATAGGCTGTCCATATGCATAGTGAGAGGCTTTGTAAGTGAAAATTGAGGAAGACACACTGAACTGTCTGACAGTTTAGTAATAGACCTATATTCTTATAACTAGAGATCCTCGGTTCAAGTCACGGCTGTTTATCGGTCTTTTCGCGTAAGATATTAATTATTAAGATATAATATTACCATTGCATGGGTTCCTAACGAATTTAAAATAACTAAGTTTTCTTCCATACGTGACAATAGTACTTACAATATGTAGAGAAATTATGAAGTTATTTTTTTACAAATACCAAGAAAAATAAGTGTTTTATCTTCTTCCCGTAGATTATAGTTTTAATCTGTAGTTTAATAAGACTGTATAAAAAATAGATATTATGTAACAATTAGGCAGGAATAAACTTCGGGGTGGTATTATCAGAAATTCTAGAAGTGAATGCGCCATATATTAGGTCGTCAAGAAATTAATGTCGCGTTTTGGAACACTTTCATTAACCCCCCCCCCCCATAAAAAACGGACATCACGTATAATAGTTAAACGAGCCACCTAAACGTCACGTTAGTGTAGCCTATATAATATGAAAAGTTTAATATACTATAATCCCTTATAGCGATGGCACAGGACGAGACACATATTTGGCATGTAATGCTGTTTGAATACAAGAAGGGAAACAACTCCTCTGTAGCCACAAAGAATATCAAAGAAGTTTATGGAAATGTTTAGAACGTTCGTAAGTATCAACGATGGTTCAGCAGATTTCGTTCAGGTGACTTTAGCCTTAAAAACTGTGATGGCAAGGTACGATATGTTGGAATTGATATTGATACGAGTGTGTTGCCTTGGGTTAGACTCAACAAGCGTCTTCTGATGAAAAATAGATTCTCTATGCGAATATTAAACGCCCAAAACAATGGCTCAATCCTAGACAAAAAAACCCTTTTGACCCCAACACCTGGACTCCATCTGCAGAAAGTGGTGCTTTGCGTTTGGTGGGACATCAAAGGAGTAATTTATTTCGAACTCTTCAATCCACAACGAACTGTCAATGCAAAGATCTATAGTCAGAAACTGGAACGCTTAAATCAAGCCCTTCATCAGAAACTCCCTTCACACGTCAATCGGAAAGATGCTCTTCTTCTCCACGACAATGCATGTCCACATGTGGCACGTTTGACGCACACAAAATTATGGAGTTGGGTTGGGAAATTTTCCCCCACCCACCATATTTTCCAGATATGGCACATTCAGATTACCATCTTTTTCGTTCACTGCAACACCATCTGAATGGGAAAATGGATGCAAACGTGGAAGGTGTTAAAGAGGACATCGACATGTTTTTTGCTTCAAAACAAAGAGATTTCTTTAATCATGGCATTTACAACCTTATTGTAAGATGGAAAAGCATCATCGATAAGAATGGAGACTGTTTCATTTAATAAATGTTTTGTTCTGATATACAAGTTGTTCGGGTTTTTTTCATTTAAAAGAAAGCGACATTAATTTCTTGACGACCTAATATTTTACGGTGATCTATAGTATTTCAGTTAATCTAAATGTGTACTACCCTCGTTCAAAAAATATTGCATATATATGCGAGTATGTATGTTTATATATGTGTAATAGTGTAACCTATGTTTTTTTAAATCTAGACTCCTTTATAGGTTTGTGTTGTTATTTGGCTAGAGGGAAGTCTGACATAGCGTGATGAGCGTAGCTTAATCACCATAACATTTTTGAAAGTTTAGGAAACGATCGAGCAGTATATTTTATTGATTATTGACTTTATTAGTAAGTACGTTGAGTCTGAAGAAGGGAGATAGATATTACGTGATCGAAATTAATAGTCAGTTCAGTGGCGTAGGAAGTGGGAGGTCCGCCCCCACTTTTCAATCTGTCACAGTAAAAATGCATCAAAATTAGGAAAATGACTATCAGAAAAAGCAGGAGAATGCATAAATTTAACCCAGAACCCAAAAGCTTCCAGGCCCTAAGGCGAGCTCTGGACTTTGACCATAATGCACTTAAATGGTGTAATAATGACTAATAAGTACTGATGAATGATGTGGTCCAATGAATCACACTTGTTTTGCATAAAAGGGAGAAGACAGATTTGGAAAAAAGTACAATAATAATTCATCCCTCTTATAGTGGAGTTATGGTTTAGGGCGTGTTTTCCTGGTATACCATTGTACACTTTACAAGGCATAATGAATAGAACAGTTTATTTTGGTATCATTTCTGATCAAGTGCATCGAACGATGCTCCTTCTGTACCCTGATAGGGACAACTTCTTCCACGACGATAATGCTTACGTCCACCATGCCCGCATTGTGTGTGGATAATTTGAAGAATATAATGATGACTTAAGGCATCCCCTATGGGCACCACAATTTCTATATCAATCCATTTCTGCTTCTGTGGGAAGAGCTTAACGAAACATTCGCCATCACTATCTTCTGTCTACTTCGCTCAAATAATTGCATACAATGTTAATGACTAAATGAGTAAACCTCTCAGGTCACATTTCAATACTTGTGTTTTCTACGCCACGTTATATCATGGCCGTTACTCGGGCAGAAGGTTGTTAGGTATAGTTCTAAAAAAACGTAGCCAGCCAGTGTATATATTTAAATTAGAAGATATTCCTATGTCTTTCACTTAGCAATTAGAAATATAAGCTCTTTTTTAGAAATTTCTTTATAGTGTAAAGACATCATTATATGTTTATTCGTCTGTACTGTCTTTATCTGAACATTAAAACTCCAAATTTCCGTTTACTACAACAAACATTAGAACAATAAAAAAAACAAATTTAATTTGCCGTTAGCATAACTTCAGTTATATTTTATTACAATTTACAGCTTTTACAGTAAGTAAGATTTGTTTTTAGAACAGAAATGACGCTTCGATCACTGGTACGATCATTCTCAATAATTTTTAATAAAGTATATTTAACCAGTAAGTAAACTAAAAACGAAACGGTAAGATGAGTTTCATTTTGTATCAAATCTCCATGAGTGATATAGTGAGTTATTTATCGAAACAATATATCATAAATCAGTCGTAAAGGTGTATCCATGTTCAGTACGAAATTTTAATGACGCCGTCATTCCAACCTACATGCATATATGTATGTCAACAGATACACATACATGGATTTAGTAGTGACGTAATATCACGACGAACAAAGTTCAATCCCTTGTAGTCCAGGCCTAACTTAAACCCACGTGTTCTTAAAAAGAGGTGTATACATAATCCTATATATAACAACGCAACCAAAATTAATGACTCCTTAAGTTCAACTATACACCTAGAAAAAAGTTAAGCACCCCGTGTTTTTTTCAAGTGATTCAGATTCGACGTTCTTGTGACTGATTATAAATTCCCATTCAATCTAAACGTGTTTATCAAATGAAATTATGCATTATTGGGCACAAGAAAACAAGATTATCACCGTAAAATAACAATTTTTAATTTACATATCATGACATCAAAATATGGACAGTTTTCACGCTTAAAATTATCTTTAATAAGTATTGTCAGTGAAAGCTCAAAAACGTTATTGAATTGTCAAATCACATTACAAAATGCTCACTTGCACCGAGAATGGCGACAGATAACGCTTCAACAAATCAGACGTCTAACTGGCAGTATGCGGCGCAGGGTTGCAGCAGTCATCCAGGCAAACGGTGGATATACCCGATATTGACTTTTCGATGACTAATTATCAATGTGTGGGTCATGATTGACCTAGCTTCTAACTGTTGCAATGTCTATGGAGGAGGCTCCAAAGCCTGTATTCGCCTACCCAATTGGTCCCACAGATGCTCTATAGGGTTGAGATCTGGACTTCTTGCTGGCCAAGGAAGAGTGTTGACGGATTCATTCTCTAAATAAGCCTTTACTGCCCTAGAGCGATGAGGTCTAGCGTTGTCATCCATGAATAAAGGTCTTGATGCTAACATGTGGTTGTCAAAGTGAGGCACAACTACAGGTGTAAGCACGTCCCAGGTGTACTTTTCGCCAGTAAGGTTGCCATTGATTGTTACCAAATCCAGCTTGCAATCATGCGAGACACAGCCCCATACTACCATAACTTAGCCCCCACCAAAAGGCACTGTTGGAACAATGTTTCTTGGAGTGTAAGCTGCGTTACGATGCCTCCAAACACGGGTTCGACCATCAGTTACGTGGAGTAAAAATCTACTCTCGTCTGACCAGTGTATTCGTCGCCAGGTTTGAAGGTTCCAGTTCTGCCTTGCTCTGCACTAGGCCAAACTCTCCCTGCGATGGCGATCGTCAAGTGTCGGGCGTTTTATGACTCTCCTTGACTTCAGTTCCGCAGATTTTAAACGATTTCTTACTGTTCTGGTTGACAGATTACGACCAGGTAACCACTGCCTTTTAAGACGGCTGCTTGTTGCAAACGGATTTCGTCTGACCAATCTACCAAGGCTCCTATCTTCATGTTGAGTTGTTACAGATGGTCGACCAGATC
>NW_013667415.1:138458-157239 GCF_000517525.1 Limulus polyphemus
GGGAAAAAAACGCGCCTGATTTAAATGTCACACCTGAACGCTCACATCCTTTTAATTATGTTTGAAATTATGAACATTGCTCAACATCATGAAAATTAAACCTTATTTTCAATAAGCAATCCTGAAAAATATTTGGGGGTGCTTAACTTTTTTCCAGGTGTATATGTTAGAATGTTCTGGATTATTCTAGATCAATACAGCGTCTATGGGCATTGCCGTAGTTACGTTTGCAATGCCCCTCTTGCTTTACACAAAATCAATTGTTTACTGAAAGAGCTGGAATGCAAACAATTTTCATTAAAGAACAAATATCCACAATAATCCTTATTATAAAACCTCTATTAGAGAATATTGTACAAAAGTTTCCTTGTTAGAGAGTCTGAAATCCGAGAATCACTAAATTAAAGTTTAGGAGTCTCTATTAGATAACTCAGAATACAAAAATCTCTTTATTTGAAAAGTCTAAGCCAAGGAGAATGCTAGAGAACTAGCAGTCTGAAAATTATCTATTAAAATAATTCACGAGTATCTTTGTAAGATAACCGGAAATTTCAAATTTATATTAGAGAATCTATTTTCCAAAAGCGTGTTTGTTAAAGAGTGATAATGTTTGAAGAGACTTGGAATCTAAGAATTCCTTTACTAGGGAATAAGGATTCCAGAATCTGAGAGTTAATTGCACTTTATTGAACAATTTTATGTACATTTGTTGTGGCATATCTCTGAAGATACGAATATGTTTAGCATTTACAAATTTGGTTCACAAAGAGTTCATCTCAATCAATTCAACAGTGCAATACCTTCCTTTAAGCAGCAATGATTAATTTCTATAACAAAAAGGTACTGAATCTCTATTGACGGATTTGAGTTTGAAAATTAATAATTTGAACGTTATTGAACCTATCTTTTGGAATAGAACTGAAGAGGAGGGATGGAGTTCAATATTTCAGCCAAATTTTAAATTAGAACAAAGTCGAGGGAAACTTAAAGTTTATTCTAGTGTTTACGCCTATGGATTAAAAAACAAATTCCAGAACAAGTTCCGGATCTCAGATCCAATAAGATCAGGGAGAAATTATGCACTGATACTACTTATGTTTGGGTAAATAGATATAAAATGCCCTCCCGAAACAAAATATTCATACAACAAGATTTCGTTACGAAGCATAGTCAAAAGATACAACATTTTGAAAAAGAGTGCTTTAAGCTTTTTCCTCCATAGAAGCAGAAAAACCTGCACATCAGAGCACTTAAGAGAGAAGTGGACTTCAAAACTACACCTCATGCCAATAATCCGAAAGAACGTTCTGACCCACAAAGTGAAGGTTGTAATTACGAAAGAGATCCCTCTGACCCAAACAAGTCATTGCGGTGTGTTTTTACTTTGCTATAAGCCACGTAATATGTCTTTCATCTGTGTATACATGGTTTTGAAAATTGACGTCCAAGTACAGTAGAAGGTCCATGGAAAGTTTTTCAATTTGTGCGGTGTAAAACTAACATCGCCATCCGTCACACAAGTTCGTTATGGTGGAAAACTGTGTTGTTGAGCAATAATTCGTGATCATAACTATCGGTCTAAGCATGATCGACAATGAAGCAAGCAGTTCCAGAACAGCACGGAGTATATAATTCAGTTTTTATAAAGTGTGATTAATATCTCTGAATTTAACGTCATTAAAAACAATTCGAATAATATTTGTACGAGTTTTTTAAGAGAGACAGAATTGTTATTGAAAACTGTAATAACCAATAAGTTTTGACTATTTAATCTAAAATATTGAGTCGATCATACACAAACTGTCATGTTCTGTTAGAAAGTTTAAACAGGAAAAAATCCTGTAGACCAATTTCTCATATACAACTTTGTATAAATTAGCGTTCGAACTTTTGCTTCGAGATACCTAACGAAACTCCCAAAACTTTGTTTTTGTGTTGATAAAAACTCTTCCCAAAGCAAGGCTACTTTTGCTAAGTGCTATTTCATTTCCACTGTAAGAATTGTTTTCGACACGTTCAAGAGATCTAAGATACTCTCGTTACTTAGTAGAAGACGCGATAAATGTTTAACTGTTTCTTATGACTTTCTTCAAATAAGGTCTGATCAATCATATTTAAGTCTAACAATCACTGAATAGTTACAATGAGAACAACAAATAATATTTTACCCAATGAAAGTGGTTACAATGAGAACAACAAAAATCTTTTACGCAATGAAAGTGGTTACAATGAGAACAACAAAGAATCCTTTACCCAATGAAAGTGGTTACAATGAGAACAACAAAGAATATTTTACCCAATAAAAGTGGTTACAATGGGAACAACAAAGAATCTTTTACCCAATGAAAGTGGTTACAATGGGAACAACAAATAATATCTTACCCAATAAAAGTGGTTACAATGAGAACAACAAAGAATATTTTACCCAATGAAAGTGGTTACAATGAGAACAACAAAGAATCTTTTACCCAATAAAAGTGGTTACAATGGGAACAACAAAGAATACTTTACCCAATGAAAGTGGTTACAATTGGAACAATAAATAATCTTTTACCCAATAAAAGTGGTTACAATGAGAACAACACAAAATCTTTTACCCAATAAAAGTGGTTACAATGAGAACAACAAAGAATCTTTTACCCAATGAAAGTGGTTACAATGGTAACAACAACAAATATTTTTATTATTATTCCATCTACTTCGCTGTTTCCTTGTCCTCTTTTGATTGGATTCTAAAATCTCTGATCACTTCTCTTTCTGTTCGTTTTAATTTTACCAGGAAGTCCGTCGTACATGTATCCATAACGTTTGCATTTCACATAGATATCACACCTTCCAACACTGTATGATAAAAGATACTTTTAAACATTCTCCTAGTATTTACTAGTTGTCCACAGAAAACAGGTTTTCTACAGTAAATTATTTTACAAAAGTTAATGAACTTTCATCAAAATGTTGGAACAAACGGGAGAAAGTAATTGTTTTTGATGATGGACTCTCTGCTGAAGGAGAACCGATAAGCACATAAGTTGTATTGTTCGTGAGATCTGATACTAATACTATATTCTCGTTTAAAGACAATTTTGTGCTTTTTATCGTTTGCTGGTTATTATGATGACCAAAATACCCACTAGATTCTGTAACTCGATTTCATTGTTGAATCTTTCATTTCATCATTATATTACGTGTACGTGTAAGCACCCCTTATCCTTCTTGCTTTTCTTTTTTCTGTGCTGCTTTGCTGTTCCATAAACTGAATTGCAATTATATATATACAATAACGTCTCAGTTCATAACTATCAGAACTGCTGACAATCGTTAATTCTATAAACATCATTTGTTGCTTGTAATTTTGACGACTTTTCAAATGATTCATAAAATGAAATTCCCCTAAATATGTTTACGCTATAAAAAGGCATATTCCTACCTAAAAGTAGGCATCAGAGAAGTTAATACTGGAGAGATTTGAAATTATTAAAAACATAGCTGATATTGGTTGTCGCTGTTTTTTTAATTTCACACAAAACTCGAAGAATACCTGCGCAAGCAGTCCCTAATTGCGAAGTGATAGACTAGAAGGAAGACAGTCAAAACTACCCCCACGCCAATTGAATAATTGGCAATTGGTTGTGATCGTCACTTTTATAATGCACCCATGGCCCACAAATGCGGAGTGCGATTTGTTTTGTTTTTTTTTTTGTTTGTTTGTTTGTTGTTTGTTTTTGTTTTTTTTTGGGGGGGGCAGGGAGCACAAACCATGGGAGCTCGAACCCATAGTATGGTATTCTAATTACCAGACCACGCACTTGCTCTGTTTTTACTGGTCGAGATAACAATCTTCTGTAACAGGTAAAATGTCTCGTGTATTAAAATACACTGTTGTAAACTGATACAACACTGAAATGAAACATTAGTGAAGGTTTGAAAAACTACAGTGGATTGGCCACAAATCCCGACTCGTGACTCAAGAGTTTCTATCTACTTGTAAGAACATTGGTAATTAAAGCACCACATCAAGCAATTTTTTTCTCTACTTACATCTCTAGGGATATTTTACTGTCTTTCATGAGGTTAGGTTTTTATAAAGATACTCTTCACACTACTAACTATTAAATCGTATACACTCGAGTTCCCACTTTTAAACAATATTTTGCTTTTATAAAGAACCTTGAATGTCGAAGTTGATAAAGTCTGTTCACGTAACGGCTTAACGTTAAACAGTTCAATGTGCATTTATTAAACAATACGTTAATTAATGCCCACCAATGGCATAGCGGTATGTCTGCGGGCTTGCAACGCTAGAAACCGGGTTTCGATACTCGTGATGGGCAGAGCACAGATAGTTTATTGTGTAGTTTGTGTTTAATTACAAATTAACATACGTTAATTACTAGTTTATAAGTCAAAGACAAACATATATAAAAGACGTGTAAATCGTAAATAAATCACATTTCTTAGAACTTATTTATGCTTATAATTAATTTCTAAAACGCATAGAAAAATATTTTCATTCTCTTAAAAATCTAATGATAGTGAAATTCAACAATAATCTACTATAAATTCAAATTGCAACTTTTCTCATGATATTCTAAAGCTATAATTAACGAAATTCCTTGAGTTTTTTTTTATTGAAAACAAGATAATTTTATTAGACAAAATGTGAGTTTTGATAAACACCTTTGTATACCGAATTGCAACAATCTCTGTATTTTGCTCTTCATGTCGTCCCAATGGGTCACCGGTAAGTTTATGGACTTACAACGGTAGACAGAGCGCAGACAGCCCTTTGTGCAGCTTTGTGCTTAACTACAAACAGGTAAACAGCCATATCGGCCCCAGTGGGTCACCGGTAAGTTTGTTGACTTACAACGGTAGACAAAGCGCAGACAGCCCTTTGTGCAGCTTTGTGCTTAACTACAAACAGGCAAACAGCCATGCCGGCCCCAGTGGGTCACCGGTAAGTTTATGAACTTACAACTGTAGACAGAGCGCAGACACCCCTTTGTGTAGCTATGCGTTAAGATGAAAAACTCTTCTGGTCGGTCTTTAGACAAGATTTTGTTGAGATTCAAAGACGTTATATGCCTCAAGAAAGAAGTGGTCATCGGTCATTGCACATTTTGTGTATATTTCTTTACTAATATTTATATCTTTTAACGTCCATTTTAATAATAATACATATTCTGAGGTTTTGGTATTTGTATATATATCTTCAATGGCTAAAACGTAGACATCTTTAAAAAAACATTTTCGATATAAATTTTTGATTCAGCATTAATTATTTTCATGTTGCACATGAAATACTGAAAAACGTTTTTACTGAAGTTTAACATATTTTATATTTCTAGCTTCAAACTATACTGAAAACTGTCAGATGATTTTTTTATATAAAATGTACATATTCATAGATATACTCAGGTTGTTTTAAGCTTGAAATGAAAACAAGGTGATTTTATTAGTTGCTACAGTAACTGAATCGAACTGTGCTGCTATCTATTGGTCAATACGTAACTTTGACTGCAGTACACCGTCACTTTAAGATTTTGATATAATGATATTGAAGTTGTTGAAACAATATATAAAACAGGCTTCAGAGTGAGCATTTGCTTTATGCAGAATTAGTGTTAAATTTATTTACAACTGGTTTCTGTGCTTGAGATGATGAATGTGACCATGCTAGGTTCAACAAAAAATTGAATATTTCTGTAGCTTAAATCTTTAACAGTGTTAGATGTAATGAAAGTAAGTCTTTATGTTTCAAGCTTTTTCTTTGTTTGAAATGTATATAAAACGTTGTTAGTAAATTTTGCCATTATAATATTATTATGAATTATGTTCTTGCTATACTTAGAGTAAAAAGTGTCATGACAACCTTAATTTTGTAAAAAGTTCATTCGTGAAGTATGGACGAAAGGCCTCTTCGGCACTGAATGTAGCAAATACAGTATGATTGACATATTATTACATTCTCCTTTTCTTACATTCACAAGCTATTATAATATCTAACTATTTGGGCGGCAAATATTTACATATCAAGCATGAAACGCTGTTATTTCCACCTGACAACTGAGGTGACTACACCATTAAGAAAGCCTGCGGGGATATAGAAAGTTAGGTAAAGGCATATATTATTGTCAAACAGAAAGTAGTGAATGGGCCACCAGCTGTGAGAGGAAAATTGATTCGAATACAGTACCTGCACAGTTTTTTGGTTGTTGTTTTTCTGAATAGCTTGTATAGAGGGCCTCTCACATTTCTGAGTGTATGCTGTGTATTACCAATTTTTAAAACCAAAAAGCTACAAAATAAAAGTTGTGTATCTGGTTTACGGGTAGCGTTATCAGGGGTTTTGGCTTAGCTCTGGCTTCGTGAAGATTCAGAACACTAAAAGAAATCATGCATTAAAGCTGAATCGATTGCTGGATGTGTGATATTATATACAATATTCATGCTCGTTTGCTAGACTGCTATTGTTTTTAGATCCACGAAATGTATAAGCAGTTTAATTGTAAGTAACACTAGAAGACAATAAAACTTTTTACTTTAAAGTCTCGAAACGCTAAAACCGCTTGGATTTAATTTTTTAGTAAAATACTTTTAGCGGGAAGGTGGTGATTATGAACATAAACATAGATGGTTCTGCCTTAATGCACTAAATGTTATTTAATCTATTTTTTCACCACTGTGGATATGGTTATTTAAGTTAACTGATATTTCATGTGAATTGATAATAGTAAAACCTGATGAAAGAACTGTGGCTGTTAGTATTGTTGTATTTTATTCAAAGTAATAAGTATTTTATTTTTTTATTTTGAAGGAATTCTTTGCCTTCCCACTCAACCTCACGTCATGACAAAACCTGCGACAGTTTTCTCGTTACTTTAATTATCAGAATCTTATGTTTTTAAATACCCATTTCAATAGGAGAAGCTTGTGAGCTCGAGCACATCAGTGTTATGAATACAATGAGTGTCTAGCTGATACTAAAGAGGATAACAAAGAAAACTTTAAATATACTTATAAGGTTACTGAGCACTTAAACATAAACATTAAATGTACAGATGGTTCAAAGTACGCTTTATAATGTATAAATGATTTCACGAGATAAATGTCAAAAGCTTAGACACATAAATAAACCACAAGAGTCTCCACCAATGGTGGTCCTTCTACGTTTAATCAGCATATCTTTCGGCACGCTATCTATACATTGAAAAGATTCCCTCTATAGTGGGTTATCACCAAGTCTCCATCTTTGGTTGCAAGGACTGACGCAACATCATCCCAAATAAAAACGTCGTTGTGCTAAAATAACGAAGAAATATAAACCTGCCTACAGATTAACACTGAGGTGTCAAGAGAAGGCATTTGAAACCAGCAAAAAAGAAAGAAAAAACCTTAGAAGTGTCATTTGGTCTAATGTAACATACACACACACACACACACACATATATACATATACAACACGTTGCTATGGGTACTTGAACTTCAAAATGAATTCGAAAGCACGTGCGATAGAATCGACAAGTATCGAACTTAATGCCAAACTAATATGCAGTAGAGTATTAGGAATACGTAAGATTATTTTGTCAAGAAGTATTAGAAGTGTCATTGGTACGATATTCTTTATAAATCACGTCGACTACTGAAGTACATCGAGAGGAATATTTACAATATTAACAATACAAAAACAAGTTCAAATCAAACTTCACTCTAGCACCTCAGCGTGATAAAATGGTGGTCAGACAAAGGAAATTGTTCTCTTCGTTCATAATGCTTTCTGTTAAACAATGGAGACTGTATGTACTTCAAGTACAAAAGGGCTCTGTATTCTAAGTAGTGTGTGTGGTATATAAGCTGTTTTTTTTTTGTCTTTGTTGTTGCCTTTTGTCAAGGTTTTAATTTCATTCAACAGTTTTGCGCACGGAGAGAGATTGAGTACTTTAACCCATCATGTGGCAGATCTTATAATAATATTTTGTTTTTACACGAGTATTATTTTAGAGAACACATTCCAAGATGGCCACTGTTCCAATACATAAACTAGACATCCAGGAATTATAGAACGTATAACTCTTAGTAAAATCAGCTAAATTCACTACAAACGGTTTTTATAATCCATGTATTCTGATATGCAAATAGTTCGCTATTCTAATTATACATTTTTAAACTTATCAATTGGTAATTTACACAACATATTTTATAACAATAGTCAATATTTACCATTTTCAAGGTTCACTTTAGCGATGGTGTTTTCTTGACTCAATTTTATACTTTCGCCAGAAACACTTGTTCTGAATAACAACATTATATATTTGGTGACACTTTGGAGGCAGCTATTCTTTTCCCATAATGCATAATACTCACTACAGAACAGCAAGCTCCAAATATCGCCTGACGACATTTCAACTTTCAGTTCCTAAAAGCCGCATCACAGTCTTTACATTCATCTGAATCATTCATTTCTCAACTTCTTTCGTCACTTATTGTAGTTTGAAAACTTAATGAACCAATGTACAGCATAAAAATTTCCAAAAAATAGGGGCCCGGCATGTCTAGGTGGTTAGGGCGCTCGACTCGCAATCTGCGGGTCGCGGGTTCGAATCCCCGTCACACCAAACATGATCGCCCTTTCAGCCGTGGGGGCGTTATAATGTGACGGCTAATTCCACGGTAAAAGAGTAGCCCAAGAGTTGGCGGTGGGTGGTGATGACTAGCTGCCTTCCCTCTAGTCTTACACTGCTAAATTAGATACGGCTAGCGCAGATAGCCCTCATGTAGCTTTGCGCGAAATTCAAAAACAAACAAACAAACCAAAAATAGTATCTACGTTGTAAATCTTTGAGAGAATATTCCTATTTCACAGCGATATATCGACGTTTCATGCATATATTATACACTAGATGGAAAATTGTCATAATCTTGTTTATATACACATTTCTGTCAGAGAAATATGTTTTCTACGACCTCACATTTAGAATTCGTGAATTACAAGCATAAACTATTTCGAAACAATTGATGTTTCCCCTGGAAATTGAAACAAATGCATTGTTTGCTTACGATTTGTCTACACGAATTTCATGGATCCTGAAGCAAAGATTTATCAGGCTAACTTTCAAGTCGTGAGAACGAGTTCCCATGTTTGCAGATAAATTAAACTGTATATTTCTTTCATCAAAAAACGCCATCAAAGTTCCGATGTTTGAGGTTGTATTACGCACAAGATGGAGTATGCTAGTTGTTGTTATTACCAAAGCTACTTTCTTCCAATCTGACAAACATCTGCTTGACAAAGTGTTAGGGTCACGCAACGTCGTTAGTTGTGGTTTTTTTTGTTTTTGTTTTTCTAGTTAAGCGCCAACAGTCGCGTGCCAAGAATAATTTAGCCTCTTTCAGGTACATCAGCTGTACACTACCTGTTCAGTTTTCTACATGCGTTACTGATGAAACAAAAATATACACTGGATTAAACAAGTGTGTCTCATGAGTGAACTAATGACACAGCCAAATGGATATCTAAACAATACAAGCTTTTTGTCATGTTTCCTTTCTAAGTTAATATTTACCGTCTGTATTTTTAAATTATGTAACTGTATAAACATCCAGAACTTATCTAATTAACCTGGAATCTACAGGTTTGTGTTGTAAAACAACACCTAGTAAATATGAAACACGCTAACTTGCAATCAAATCAGTTTACAAGACTTGACACATACATGTATTAGGGCTTTTGTAAGTGTTTATGTATATATACATGCCCCCAGTGGCACAGCGGTATGTCTGCGAACTTACAACGCTAGAATCCGGGTTTTGATACCCGTGGTGGGCAGATCACAGATAGCCCATTATATAGCTTTTTGCTTGATTACAAACAAACAGTGTATATATATAGATATAGATATAACTTTTTTAAAGTGAAAATGTACATACACACACACACACACACACATATATATATATATATATATGTTTGTTTCTTTATTGTTCAGCATAAAACTACGCGATGAGCTGTCTGTGTTATGCCCACCACAAGTATATCGAAACCCGGAATTTTGACATTATAAGTCATCAGACTTGCAGGTGAGCCAAATTTGGAGGAAACCAAATAATTAAAAACATTTCACTGCGACTGTAGACCAATCGATCAGTGAAAGTGGGTTTTCTCGGGGTATTTTTATTCTCCCTCACACATCCATTTCTAGGGCATAAGTTTTACAGATCCCCACCTCCCTGAAGGTCCATAAGTTTTACAGATCCCCACCTCCCTGAAGGACCATAAGTTTTACAGATCCCCGCCTCCCTGAAGGACCATAAGTTTTACAGATCCCCACCTCCCTGAAGGTCCATAAGTTTTACAGATCCCCACCTCCCTGAAGGACCATAAGTTTTACAGATCCCCACCTCCCTGAAGGACCATAAGTCCAATACGGGCTGTTGAATTGAGAAGATAAATAAGTAGGAACTTCACAATCTACGACTTTCCCGGATTTCATTATTTGGTTTCTTCATACACACACACTCACGTGGGAATATTAAGGTTTTGTTTTTGTGTTGATGTTTTTTTCAAGTAGCATTTAACAACACTCCTTAACCAATGAGTGGAGCGAAAAGAGATCTCTGAACACCCCTGGTAACATTTACCTAAATACCTACCACGAAATGTGGTTGTTTTGGTTGGTTGTAGGCTAATATCAGTTAGGCTAACATTATACACTTATGTGTGTATATATATATGTGTATGTGTGTTTTCTCAGAGCAACAATATCTCCCTACTTTGAATATTTTTTATATTCCAAATAACTAGATTAAGTTGGGAATTTATTTATCTACGATACAACTTATAATCTGACTTATTCGTACAGTTATTATATATATGTTCACGCTAGAATTAAATAAATTATATAATGAGATACACAATTGTTAGAACCTACAGAAAACGTACTCATATTTCGAGTATATATTTCTCAATTACAACGATTTTTTTGTAGGCATATACATTTTAATAACTTTCAGATTTTAGAACAATGCAGCATTGGAAGTAGTTGAGTGATGACGTCAAAAAATTTATGTTTCAATTTTTCATGATAGCATTGTTTACTATTGACTCTAACTTCACTACATCGCTAAATGTGATTCAATTGTTGAGTACTTTACATATAATCTGCCAATAAACTATTAAAACCTAAGTGACCGGTGAGTAAAAAGTTGAATTCAGTTGCTAGGTAACCAGTGAATCTAAAATGTAGGTCTGTAACAAGGTAACCTACGACTTCAACATGTAAATCAATAAAACGAAAATCATAACTAGCAAAATATAAAATCAATGACCAAAATAATACTAGACAAATAACAATAACAAATGTAACACATAAAACTATACAATAAATAACAAAAAATAAAAACAGCTAAAAATGAACTACAGGCAATTAGGCCTGCAAATATTGAACACATCTTTCGCGAAACAACTGTAAGCCTAATAATGAAACAGCCGCACTGATTAACGAAGGTTACAGCTTTTAAAATTTGTTACTTTTCGTGAATTCTCCACATAACAATCTGAATATCAATGTGTGAACATTAGTAGTTTCACACAAATCTACTCAATTGCTATTTGCGCACAAACCTAAACAAGGGCTATCTGCGCATAAGCAGTCCCTTTGAATTGATAGATAGAAGGAACGCAGCTAGTCAACAGCACCCACGACCCCAAAGTAGAAAGCGTGTTTTTTGCGGCAGCGAGACGTGGACCACAAAGACACGTACCGCGCTAACTTTCCAAAGGAAACAGAAAGTAATAAAATATATATCTTTGTAAAATTACATTCACCAATACTTGAATTTAAACTCCCCAGCTGAGGCTGACACTCGAACTGAAATAAAGTACTTTGTTAGCGATTTTCAGACCTAGTAGCAAATGAATTGTATTCACAAGGAATGTTCTTTAGGGTAATAATATAGATATTATGTTCAAAGAAAAACTAGCAAAACACAACAACAGAAACAATCCAAAATTACTATTTATAGGTGAACCGTAAATTCAAACAGAAATAATGTAACCAGGAAACTAGCGAGACCAACTATCAGTAACCAAGTTACCACCGAGTCCATCTGTCTCTGATAACCAAAGAGCTCAGCTTTGAGTTGTCCAATAAATACTAGTTTCAACTGCAAGTAATCAATGAAGTTTCATAACCAGATAAGATAGCCTTTATAAGTTCAGCAACCAAATAACGAGTTGAAAAATCATAGCTAATAATCAAATAGCCTTTATGAGTTCAATCATACTATCAGTAACCACGTAACCAATGAGTCAAAACTAGTAATAGTCTTATGGAAAGTGAAGTTATATACTGATGTTTGAGTTCATAAATATATAAATATATATATATATGTATGTATGTATGTATGTATGAGGAAAGTTTTGTATTAGCTACGCAGTTACTTTTCACTCACTGAAAGCTCTTGATGGATTATCAATATCGAGAAACTTTTAACATGATACGATAAGGTTGAAATTTAGAAAAACAGTGGTAAATATCCCCTCTACTCTTCCCATTTCGATCGCCATAACCATAATTACAACGTCACAAAAACAAAAAACACAGATTACATTATTCGTCCAAATCCAATATCCTGTTAAGAATTAAACCGAAAACTCAATTTACTGAACCAAAAGCTATAATTCAAACTAAACCAAATAATGTTTAATGCAATAAACGATATAACTACATAACACACACGGTCTATCCAGCAGTAAATCATACAATGTTAATATAAGAATATCGACAGCGCCTCAAAATATGTCTCTGTACATTGACCTTAATGACAGACCTCAAAGTATAGTATACTTTAAGACATTTTTAACAATCACTAACAATATGACTCTAATTATAGCCCACAATGCAAGTTCAAAGCAATGCTATATGGTTTCTTATCGCACCCCAGTAACATAGCGGGACGTCTGTGGACTTACAACGCTAGAAACTGGGTTTCGATACCCGTGGTGAGCAGAGCACAGATAGCTCATTCTGTAGCTAAGTATGTAATTACAAACAAACAGAAGCTTCTTGTCAAGTCTTCAGTATTTCTTATGTAAATCATGTCTAAGTAAGGATATTACACCCATTTGTATTAATACGTGTATGATATCTTTATTTGATGAAACTTTCAACTATAGAATAGAGGGAGTTCGCTCATCAACAGACCAAACTGATTGCTTAACTCAGTCTGAGTTATGTACAAAACTCAGAGCTATTTGATATTCTCTATAATCCAAATAAAATTATTATATTAGTCTAGAAGTCATTACTTAACGCCATGTTCATTGTTGTAAGATCCCGAGTTTTTTTTTACATTATCTTTGTTGAAACGTTCCTTTTTTTCTTTTCTTTTCGCTCTCAAAAACTCTTATTCCATGTACAGAACGACTTGGCTGGGTAGTCTTTCCATCAGTCATCTTGAATATATTTGAAAATCGGTCAAACCCCCAAATCGACACAAAAAAGAGGGGGAGTAAAATATTTAAAAAAGTAGCTATGGGAAAAATTCACCTGTTAGTTCACAAGCTTCACACAACGTTAATACACGAGCTTCGGAGAACCATGCATCTTTGTTTGCCAGGAAACATTTGTTTTTAAATAAAAGAATTTACCC
Source organism: Limulus polyphemus (assembly GCF_000517525.1). NCBI lineage: Eukaryota > Metazoa > Arthropoda > Merostomata > Xiphosura > Limulidae > Limulus > Limulus polyphemus. Next base: position 152,109 of record NW_013667415.1, read on the forward strand.
CCTCGATAATTCACTGGTTAAGAAAAACCGATATATCTGCCTGCCACTCAAGCAATCTCTTTTTTTCTTATTATTATTGTTTTGGATATTCGCACATAATTACTTACACAAGGACTACCTGCTTTAGTCGTTCCTAATGTTTAAGTGATAGATTAAACGAAAGACGGATAGTTAGGAGCACCCACTGCGAACTTATGGGTTAATCAGTAGTGAAGTACGATTGTCACTCTTATACCACATGCGCGGCCTCAACTGTGCATTGTGATTTTGTGGCGACGAGACGAGAACCATGGATCCTCGGTTCACAGTCTGGCATGCTCTCCACTAGTCCATGCCTGGTTTCAAGTAATGTGATGTATTTCTTTATAAAATTAATACAAAATTGAGGGTCAGAGGTCATGGTCACAATAATAAAAAGTTTACTCCTTTTGATCAGGATAACTAAGGCAAAGAAAACACATAGCACACCATACAGAAATCGATAAAGAATAAAGGTCCTTTCGTCTAAACTATAAGCAAAATAAAATTTAACAAAGATCCCATAGTCACAAGCACTTTGGTTTGTCACTTTATAATAGAAACATAGTGACAAATATACACGTTTCAAACTTAAATAATATTTTTTTTTCTTTCCCACTGATTCTTCATATGCATTTCGCAATAATCTTTACATTTGTTTTTTGAAACTCGTGGCTATCTCTCGAGAATACTGATGCTTTATTTTAAATCAAGCTTTATATTTGCATATTGTTATGAATCTAGCCAGAAACTAACAACCCTCTTTTTCAAAACGTTTCTATTTAATTCTGACACTTGAAAAACACTAGGCTCTTTTTAACCATTGATTTAATTTGTGAGACCATAATTCCAAGTCACATACTGAAACATACATACATATTTACTATGACAAGTAAAAACAAGTATTATGAATTTCATGGTTACATAATATAATGTACGAACAGATTATAAATTAGATTACAGTAATAAAACTGTTTATTAAACTAAAAGGTTCTATTATAAATGTTTAAAAGCATTTCTGATCACACCAAACCAAACTTAGACGTTTGACCAAAAAGTTGTAATGCCAACTACATGAAATGAAAAAGATCTTGGCTGAAGAGAGGGCGTAACTCTTTGATGGCCTTCCAGCCTATAGCTAGAACTAAATGACATAAAAAAGAGAAACTTACTGATTTATTACCAAAAGACAGTTATAAAAAATAAAACTTTCAGGACCTGAACATTTTGTTTTAGGTTGTCTTTCAGAAGGTAGAGTTTAGGAACATCGTCTAATGCAGAGAAAGTGTAAAGTTTATTATCGATAATAAAAGTACAAGAAATTTGAATTCACACTAAGTAATAATAGTGGAACTACATTGTACTCTTCAAACCCAAATTTAAATGTACTGAAAATCTTATGACATAGCCCAACATAAATTAAAATTATGAGAAAAAGTAAAACCTCATTGGCTCTATTAGATTCTAAAGTTCACTTAATATTTCCGCTACTGTTTTTATTCATATGGTAGCATGGGATTCCACATCCATTCCGTTCAGCATAACAAGGCCAAATCAAATTTTTCATTCACTGTGGTCGGCATAAAGAGGCCATATCAGTTTTAATCCACTCTATTCTGCGTAACAAGGCCATAGTTTAAATCCACTGTGTTCTGCTTAACAAAGCCATATCGTAGTTTTTACCCACTGTGTTAGATAGAACAATGCCATATCGTAGTTTTTACCCACTGTGTTAGATAGAACAATGCCATATCGTAGTTTTTACCCACTGTGTTAGATAGAACAATGCCATATCATAGTTTTTACCCACTGTGTTAGATAGAACAATGCCATATCGTAGTTTTACCCACTGTGTGTTAGATAGAACAATGCCATATCGTAGTTTTTACCCACTGTGTTAGATAGAACAATGCCATATCGTAATTTTTACCCACTGTGTGTTAGATAGAACAACGTCATATCGTAGTTTTTACCCATTGTGTTAGATAGAACAATGCCATATCGTAGTTTTTACCCACTGTGTTAGATAGAACAATGCCATATCGTAGTTTTACCCACTGTGTTAAATAGAACAGTGCCATATCGTAGTTTTTACCCACTGTGTTAGATAGAACAATACCGTATCATAGTTTTTACCCACTGTGTTAGATAGAACAATGCCATAACATAGTTTTTACCCACTGTGTTAGATAGAACAATGCCATAGCATAGTTTTTACCCACTGTGTTAGATAGAACAATGCCATATCGTAGTTATTACCCACTGTGTTAGATAGAACAATGCCATATCATAGTTTTAATATTTGCTCTCTTTTGATACAAATTTTCTTTCTTTTCCTAACTTCGTCGTTAAAAATATTGAGTAAATAAATGGGCATATTTTTCTAATTATTTGATGATTTTCAAAAATATTGTTCCTAACGAATCAAAATACAAGTAATATATAGACTCGTGGGAATGTTTCCCTGCATTACCAGAAAACAGCCGTTTAAATTTGAAATATATTAGTCATATGGTACAAATTCCACGAGAAGCCGTTACATATAATTCAAGCGAATGTCTTCTTATGTATTCCAAAAATAGCGGCAAATAATTGAAATAAAGTGAAAAATTACACTGTTTTCGCATCTTTGCTTGTAAAATCTATGGCCTCATTTTATATTTCCCTTGTTCTTTTTTTTATTGTCATAACTGATTTTCAACATCAGTAAGTTTCATATTATGTATTTCTGTTTTCAAAGAAATAAAAAAACAAATCTATATAATCTCAGCACACTATGTATCTTTATCCATATTTTAACATATATTATCTTCAAAATACGAGTCAGTAATATACAAATAGATGGGGGAGGATAAGAAAATCCAGAAGAGCATACCCTCGTGGGTTTAGAACTCGATTTCCCAGATGAAGTATTCTGGTGTTCTGTTGAGGTTCCGACCAGAACTTTCTGTATTTTGGAATGTTATCCTAAGCCATAAGCTAGGGGCCACACTAAAACCAAGATGGAAACACGCAGATGTAGAATGGTGCTGGAACCGTTTCCTTCCTGGATTAAATAGGATTTAAAATATTGAAACTTGACAACCGTTGAGTACAAGTCACCCCCTACGAGAAACTTCATTCGGAACTAACAACTGGGTAAGTAATAAATCTGCCTCCAGAACTGCAACACATGTGAAATCAGAAGGTGTCAACACAACAGCGAGTACAGCAGTAAACTTTTCTCAGTATATATGTGATTTTGTAGAACCAAAATTGTTTAGTCTTATAACTAAATAAGATTCATCCTCGAGTATCAAACGTGAGAGGTATTATCACTAACCAATAATACGTTTATGACACGTTCTCTCAACCCATACTGCTAGAAGAGCACGAGCTGAAACGAATTTGACATTATTTTTGTGGAGAGGACTTTTTCAAGTTCAGTAAAAATGTGGCCCCTGAAAGCTAGACATTAAGATTAAGATATAATATATTAATTCAGTACTCAAAAATTGCTAGAATGAAGCTACATATAGATAGATAGGCAATAATAATTAGTACTAAAACTTCTCATTAGTACATTATATTCTATTAAAGCTTGGCAACGTTTTATCACGTTTTTCTTTGTAAAAGAATACATAAGCAAAAAAAAGAAAGAAAGAAAACTGGCGCACGACTCGACGGAATGCAAGAGATACCCTCCATTTCCGCTGAATGAAAGATCTTGAAGGCCCTTGTATATAGGATTATGTTTCACCACAAGAGCACAGGATTTATCCCACACTCCTAGAGATGCAGTTACTGAAGAACGAGATACTAGTTACAGTAATATAGCCAAGACGGACAAAAACACTGGCAGGTTTAGAAACAGGAGACATTTCATCAACGGTGTGTCACCCATTACCCAAAAACAACACGTGTCGTGTACTCATGGTCTGGAGGGAGTATCATTCTTCCAAAGCAGCATAGAAGTCTAGGACTTGGAAAGGATACTTTGTTTCATGAGAATGGTGAAGGCTAACAAGTCAAATCCTGATAGTTATTCTTCTTTATGATTGGCCTATTTTAATGCTTCTCAAGTAACACGTGTGTATTTTGACCTTTGACTTTAACATTTTATTTTTAGAACATGTTTATTTCAGGCATCACATGCAGAAAGCTTTATGACTATTTCGGCACTGTATTCTAATTCATAGAAAAAACTGTTTGATCTATTGACTCCAAAATTATTCCATTTTTAATTGTTATTAAAGGCTCTAAGAATGAAGTCTGATTATCCTCCATCTTTTGGGTTGTGACTTAAGTTATATTACATATTATAATGTTCTAAAAGTAGCATCTTAAAGTGAGCATTGAAAATACTCGTGATATTCCACGATTCTGGTTGCCCCCCAGTGACACAGCGGTATATCTGAGGACTTACAACGCTAGAATCCGGATTTCGATACCCGTGGTGGGCAGATCACAGATAACCCAATGTGTAGCTTTGTGCTTAATTACAAACAAACGATTCTAGTTTACGGTCAGTTGTGGTATTGCGTCATCTTTTTTTTTTCGAACTTAAATAAAATCCTAATAATTTTCTAAGGGAATGATGAAACGAGATTTGGTACAACCGGGAAACTTTCACGTATATTTAGAACAGTACTAAAGTTACATTTTTAATAATTCTGTTTTGCTTACTTAATAGCTTGTTCACTACATCACTTTTTTTTCATGAAATATAAGGTTGTATAAAAAAAGGGAACGAGTACATTCAACTTTCGTGGTAGGTGGTGAAACCTTAAACGATTTAAAGAAATATCTGTCTTAATAACAACTTCTTATACTCTCTTCCTAGTAAGTTTTGTAACATATTTGTAATTCTCTCTCAGCAGTCTTTCCTAATTATTGTTTTATCTTATTCAGTGAATTAATTTAATTACTGAATTTTTTTTTAGATAACACAAAGATAGTTAGCCTTTAAATTCTTACATGCTAATATTAAATGACTCAAATATAAGGTTCGCCATTAATTACATAAGCAATGTTGTATTTGTCGTGTTCTAAGATATGTCCTTCTTTATCACCGTAAGCCCGGCATGGCCAGGTAGTTAGGGCGCTCGAGTCGCAATCTGAGGGTCGTGGTTTT
>NW_013667415.1:157260-158967 GCF_000517525.1 Limulus polyphemus
CCTAAAGCCTAAGAGCTTACAGTTCTATAGGTTTTTTCTGAATATTCTGCAATTTTAATGGGAGTATAAGCTTTCATGTTTCAGTGGGTTGTCATTCATGATTTATTCTTGTATATGTTTGATAGACTTTCTTGTCTAGGTGACCTCTTGATCTACATGACGTATGTTTAAAGTTTATGCCGTTGAATGTTGAAATAGACTGTTCCACAGTTCACATACCATTATGTTTGTTCTGCTAAGACAGTGAAAACCAGTAAGTTCTAAAACTAAAAAACACTTCACAGAAATTCTTCTAATCATGTACGTACGTAGAAATAGAAGAGGTCTTAATCGAATTGTCCTGTGGACTTTGTATTTTAATTTCAGTGATCTACTATTTTTATATATAGAGAGAGTAACTTGCTCAACCCTAATATGTACTGATGTAATTCCTAAAGTTTAGTAGCTTTTATTTTACTTCAACAACAACAAGGCTATCAGTATTAGATTAGTTCACATAAAAATTAATGTCTAAAATTATCATGAACATTCGGATCGTATTAGGGGAAATTCGCTTTTATTAACATTGCGTTTCTGTGTATTCACGATGAAACAATGACAAGAATTCGATGACGAGGAACCCACTTTGAGACTAATAAGAGTTGGAGACGGCTTGAATGGGTAAAGAAGAAAACTTTAATCATCTGATAATGACAGAACCTTGTCGAAACGTTGTACATTTGCTGTTATGTTAAACTTATATTAAAGTTTTTCTTCATTGCCCATTCAAGCCGTCTCCAAGCATTATTAATGACAATAATGGTAGTTAGCCCAAGGCGTCATTTTATAATTCTGAATTTTTATAAAAGCAAGATTTTAAACTTTTACATTATAATTGGTGTCAATAGTAACCTCATGTATAGATTGCTACAAATTTAGTGATTCATATAAAACAGTATTAACGGCGCATTTCATCAACAACTTTTTCTGATTTTTCATTAAAGAAATTTAGGTGACAAATTTCTTCATGAATCCATGAAAAAGCAGTAGCTATTTTAACTCATTAAGTAGTATGCATTTCTAATTAGCTTTGGAATATCCCACAGCCGGTCCCATCAGCAGACCCCGGGCCATGGGGCAGCTGTCCCCATTGCCCCTCTCATCAGCCCTGCTTCACATTAACCCTAATAACACAAATAGCTGAAACTTAGAAACATGTAAATGATTTTCAACATTGAGAATACTCTGAAATGATGCTTAAACAAAAATAATCATCTTGGTAGAAATGCCACTTTTGTGATAGTTTTGTGAAAAATTGTGGCAGTATTTCGGTAGTAGTTTAGTAACCAACAATAACGAAGTTCCTGGTTGAGATGATCATTTTTGGTTGAATTTTGTAAAAATATAAACATTATAATAGTGTCAGGTAACAATCCAATAATAAGTTCTACATAATCGTGTCAGAGAACCATCGAATGTAGTTCTATATAATCGTGTCGGGGACCCATATAATGGTATTCTACACAGTTGTGTTAGCGCAATATCTAATACTGTTCTATAACAATTTTCAGAGAACCATCGAATGTTGTTCTATATAATCGTGTCGGGAACCATATAATGGTATTCTACACAGTTGTGTTAGCGCAATATCTAATGCTGTTCTATAACAATTTTCAGAACGAACCATACGAATGTTGTTCTATATATCGTGTCGGGAACCATAATTTA
>NW_013667415.1:158988-169745 GCF_000517525.1 Limulus polyphemus
CTGTTCTATAACAATTTTCAGAGAACCATCGAATGTTGTTCTATATAATCGTGTCGGGACCATATAATGGTATTCTACACAGTTGTGTTTGCGCAATATCTAATGTTGTTCTATAACAATTTTCAGAGAACCATCGAATGTTGTTCTATATAATCGTGTCGGGAACCATATAATGGTATTCTACACAGTCGTGTTAGCGCAATATCTAATGCTGTTCTATAACAATTTTCAGAAAACCATCAAATGATGTTCTATAGCCGATTTTATAGTAAAACAAAAATAATTTTTTTAGACACACAGCGCCACTCCAAACAAGAACGTTGTAACTATGAATATCCTGCTATACGAATATATCACTTTCACTGTTTTCACTTTATTAGACACCGGTGAGAAGGAGAGGTACTATGTTTTTCCGAGGGCTTAGACGTTTCCATGGCAACTGGCAGTGAGTTTTCAGCGTGGTCCGGGTCAATGATTAAGTATCAGTGGCTGCAGACCTATCGTTGTAAACTTGCCCAAAACAGCTGCATGTTGCAAAGACTGATGATCGACTACTATTAGAAACTCTCTGCGGAAGAGCTTATAATGAATCCAATGAAAGGAAAGATCACCTAAACAATAAATAATTGCTGGGGCTGAACATAGCTCTAACAGAAACAATAAAAAAGGACAGTCAATGGTACAACAGAAAATAGCACATTTATTACTTATTTCAAAGCATGTAAGTTATGCTATTCGCAAAGGACAATTTTTCTTTAATACATTTGGCATTTCTTTCACATTTTAGGTCATCTCTTAATGGTACAAATTAGTTTTCTCGTGATAACAAGAAAATAAAAGACTAATATTATAATTTTGCTGTGTTTTAAGATAGTTCTTGATGTTGCTCAAAGAATATACTAAACACGCATATGTTTAAGCTGTTCTCGAACAAACACCAACTCCAAATCTCACTTTTCGGCAGATGTTGCTCTTGGAAGCTGTATTTATTAAAAACGCGTATATCTTTAGTCGACGTTAAATTATCACCCCTTCCACAATCAGCGATAAACGTTTTTGATGCAATTGCTCCCAACGCTAGAAACCGGGTTTCGATACCCGTTGTGGGCGGAGCACACGTAGCCCATCGTGTTGCTTTGTGCTTGACTTCAAACAAATTGCGATTATTATCAACATAATAAAGTAACTTGTTCATAATTATTAGGTCGTCAAGAAATTAATGTCGCTTTTTTTTAGATGAAAAAACCCAAACAACTTATTTATCAAAACAAAACATTATTAAATAAGATAGTCTCCACTCTTATCGATGATGCTTTTCCATCTTACAATCAGGTTGTTAATGCCCTGATTAAAGCTATCACTTGGCTTTGAAGCAAAAACATGTCTATGTCCTTTTTTAACACCTTCCACATTTGCATACGTTTTCCCATTAAGATTGCCCTCCAGTGGCACAGCTATATAACTGCGGACTTGCAACGCTAGAATCCCGATTTCAATACCCGTGGTGGGCAGAGCACAGATAGCCCATTGTGTAGCTTTGTGCTTAATTACAAACAAACAAACAAACCCATTAAGATGGTTTGTTATGAATTTCTCGCAAAGCTATACGAGGGCTATCTGCGCTAGCCGTCCCTAATTTAGCAGTGTAAGACTAGAGGGAAGGCAGCTAGTCATCACCACCCACCGCCAACTCTTGGGCTGCTCTTTGACCAAAGAATAGTGGGACTGACCGTCACATTATAACGCCCCCCCACGGCTGAAAAGGCGAGCATGTTTGGTGTGACGGGGATTCGAACCCACAGATTGCAAGTCGAACGCCCTAACCGCCTGGCCATGCCGGGCCTACCCCATTAAGATGGTGTTGCAGCGAACGAAAAAGATGGTAATCTGTTGGTGCCATATCTGGAGAATATGGTGGGTGAGGGAGAACTTCCCAACCCAACTTCATAATATTGTGTTGCGTCAAATGTGCCACATGTGGAAGTGCATTGTCGTGGAGAAAAAACACATCTTTCCGATTGACGAGTGAAGAGCGTTTCTGATGAAGGGCTTGATTTAAACGTTCCAGTTGCTGACTATAGATCTCTGCATTGACAGTTCGCTGTAGATTGAAGAGTTCGAAATGAATTACTCTTTTGATGTCCTACCAAACGCAAAGCAGCACTTTCTACAGATGGAGTCCAGGTTTTGGGGTCAAAAGTGGTTTTTGTCTAGGATTGAGCTTTTGTTTTTGGCGTTTAATATTCGCATAGAGAATCTCTATGGTCTCTAAAATCTCATATGGTCACTAAAATCCCTGGATCTTAATCCATTTGACCATGTGTAAGATAAAATTGAAATACACAATCACCATCACGATCCTCTGCCTACTTTCTTCTATCAATGTCTTACAATATTAATAACTGATTGGAGAAAACATTTCAGGTCACATTTCAGCACCTTGTGGATTTTATGCCCCGTCGTATCATGGCTGCTCTTCAGGCAAAAGGTGATCTGACCCGTTATCAGGTATGGGTCCTAGTAAAGTGGCCAACCAGTGTGTGTCTTTCAAGTATAGAATTAAGTTCCTTCTACCATGCATTTTCCTTTTTATTGTTTACTATAACATTCCTTACTAATTATAAATATATACAATATAATGTAAGGATCACTTTCGAGGTTCGAAACTACTTGTGGACGTATAGCTTCCACATGTAAATGTTTTAGCTATATGAATACGTAGAGAATAAAATACCCTCACACCAAGACGTTCGTTAAAAACTATTATATAGTAAGAGTACATATAATAAAAAACTTAAGAAAAATCAAATAATATGAGCAACAAGATAAGTCACCCACAGCACAAAATATAATAATATCGTTATTACTATTTTGGTATTTAAGGAGTTCCGGGTGGCTCCAAAATTAGCCCATTGATACTGTGAATATTATTTTAATAGTTTCTGAAAAAGCAATCACAGAAAAAAAAACAATTAAATACTCAGAGGCTTGAGCTCAGGGAGCAAGTCAGGTCAACATTCGAAGTACCAAAATAAAACCGTTGTTACACGATATTAATACCTACTGTTTCGATAGCGCAGCAAAATCCCAGTTTCTCTCAACTCTTCCAAGGTGGCTACTGACAGTGGTGAAAAGCTGAGGTCCAAAAATAAATTAGCTAAAGCTTGTTTTCTATTATTTATAAAGTGCTTGTCACGTTAGCATTATAGTACTTTAAACTGTATATCCCACGAATGTTCAGTATATATCCAAGAGATTTGTTTTCTTACAAAACACCAGAAAATAACCATAACGCCATCAGCTTAGATTTAAGCTCACTACACGAAAAATTTTCTTTGTAATTCCAAGAGTCAAGACTCAAATAAAAAAAAATGTGGATTCGCAAACAGATCCTTAAACAAAGAATTCAATGAAGAAGACACAGTTCTGAATGCTCTTTCATGTAGTTACATTTTATATGTGTTTTGTAAAAATAATATTAGGTAACACTATTGGACTTCACCTCAACAATAACATATAGCTTACAAATAAGCCAATTATTTGAATATAAATTTCTTTCGTTCTCATTGTCCTAACGTATTCCAACAATTTTCTGAAAAATAAAATTGATCTTATGACTTAAGTGTCACTTATCTGTCACATGTCTCCCAGATGCACAGCGATGTGTCTGTAGACTTACTCTCATCGCTAGAAACCGGGTTCGATACCCCTTGGTGGGCATCCATTGTGTAACTTTGTGCTTAACTTCAAACAAACAAACAATTATCTGTTATGTGACATTTCGGATTTACTCTCACTCAGTAGACTAGAAAACACATACCTGTTGTCATTTTACTAACACTTAGTAGATAAAACAGTAAAATTTACCATGTGTTATGTAAATTTGGAGATTCTAAAAAAGATAAAATACCTTTTTGTATATTCAAATGATTATTGCATATTCATCAACAGATTTTAGGAAAACAACGTCTGGGGATATACAAAATCCCATATCTAGTTTATTACTATTTTTGCTTAAAAATTGATAACGTCGTAGCGTCGTCTGTATTGAACACTGCGGTCCAGGCTTCGTGACAATTTTATTGGTAGTGAGTGGTTAACGAGTACTGTCATCATAAGAAAAGCATTGATAAGGGTATAACTTATCACTGGTTCTGTTTCAAACTCCCTCACAAGTTTGCTGACTGATGTGTTTGAAATCCTGAGGGAAATGAGGTGATAGACATAGAATAAAGAAGAGTAACCGGCTGCATTAACCATGAATTTCTGAATATCAAGGGACGAAATAAGGTTCCATCATCTGAAGTAATGACTCACAGATTGGTCCGTTACAACTGCAACCCTCTAGCGTTAGAACCAAAAGTGCCAAGAAAAATTTACGTCCATCTAATAATTCAACATCCCTCTTATCTCATATAACTGTAAGTGCAGTGAGTCAATCTCATGAGCCTACATACAAAGGTTAATTTTGTTTTTCCCCCTGCATGCCAATATATCTAGCATTTATCTGAATGTGAGTGACAGCAGAACTTTTCAGGAGATTCACGCGTGGATTAATTTATGGAAACCCTGTAGAGCAAAGTCTCCTTTTTGTCAAGCACTCTAATCACTAGTTATTCGCTACATAAATTATCAATTGGTTCCTATATTTATGAATCTTAACTATTAGTTTTGTAGCTTGTACGTTACAGTTTTCATTTCATTGATCATTACACTTAACTGCTCATTATGCATTGAATTTATTACATTAAAGTTTTGTGAATGTTTTGATGAAAAACTGAGTTCATGTTAACTATTACTCCAGAGAACACACTAATGGGTGACTGTTTTCAAAGGATTTCTAATCGATAATGTTGCTGTATAATTGTTCTAGGAGCGATTAAAAAACGTCTTCCTATTAAATTTTTTTTTCAGCGGTTTCTTTTGTTTCTCTATAATTATTTTTAGGGTTTGTTAAAACATTTTATAGTACAGCTTCTTCAGGTGATTATCATGGAAAAAAACATTTGTCACCCAATTCTTTCAGGAGTTTCTAATTAACCGGTTTGCTGAACAACTTTTTAAGGTTTGTTATTATACGTTTCACTTTAGACCTTCTTCACAAATATATTATAGTCCGTTTCACAAAGCTTTTGAGGAAAAAAGTTCAAAGTAATAGACGTTGTATTCGTCAACAAAGAATTGAAAAAAAAGAGAGTTCTAAAGACTACAATATAATCTCAGCCACGTGCCATAGCAAGGAGACTGTACACACTAATTTAAATTAGTTGCACCCATTAATTCTCAATGTCATGCTGTCAACAAAATCAAAAACTAGTTTTCAGTTCTGATCTGAAAACAACCTGATTTACAACCTTCACATCAGATGCAATGAAATGTTAACTTTCGAGTAAAACTGTGAAGTAGGCCTAAAGATGCTCTAAAAGGAAACAACTAATTCGGGATGTCAGGAGCGCTTATTTCGTGGATCGGTGTTGTCGGGAGTCAACTAGAGGAGAAAATAATTTTAAAAACACGTTTACTCAGCTGTCTTTCTCTCCACCCTTCCAATCTCCTTTTAGAGTTACCTACTTTGAAGCTGTCACCAACTAATCACTTTCTCTCTTTAGAATTTTGTTTTAGTCCCTCTAAGCCCTTGTTTAACTCTCTCTGGCGTCAGCCACAGTACCGTAAGACATTCACTGCTCCCTGTTTGATTGTCTGCACTACTTCACGAGCCATTCAAGTTAGAATTACTACTCTTTGTCCAGATATTGACCTTCACTTCGCTTTCAAAGGTGATTCGTGATTGAAAGATTAAGACTACAAGCGTGTGTTTAGAGCGCAAATGATCACGTGCCACTTAATTCTACACGTAGTGCAATAATTGTTATTTCATTAATTTAACAACATTTATTTAAAATTACTGCCTCATACACTTTATTTATTTATCTATTTTGATTAAGTTATGTTTGTTTCCAGTGCTTTTTTTATCTTGTGAAGATGTCAATTGATATGAATGTTATATATATATATCATTTGTTGTAACATAGAGTGCATTTTTTATGGTCTCGTCATTTTAAAATTTTTGTTTGTTTATTTAGTTAATCGGACTTCCAGTACTTATATTCGTATTTATTGAAAAAACTATTAAAGTTATCTTCCTCTATCCCTAATTTTGAACTACTAAACAGAGGAAAGGCAGGCAGTCAGTCAGCAGCAACCTCCCTTCTCGTCCTCGTCAAGGGATTGACTGTCAATCTTATGACGAACCCACAGATTAAAGTGGAGGGAATAATATTTTGTGGTAAATTACATAAATAAAACCATTCGATCTTATCAGAAGAAGCTATTTTGTGTAATGTCTTATTTATTTTAGCTGCCCATTCATTAAAAGGTACTGGTACCTGTTCCACCGCGCTCCGCCTGAAAAAAATCACTGCATATATATATGTATGTATATGTATATATATATATATATACACACACACACACAGGGACCAAACCTTTTTTCAAATTGAAATAATATAATACACAGTTGTCTACGTCAAGATGAATTACGTGACTACGCTCAGCAAGACTTATAACGTCCATTAAATTGCTTCGCAGAACTGTATAAAAATAGCAATAAGTTGCATGATCTCCTTTCTTTTCTAATCACATTCTGCGATCCAGAAAAGCTAACGCATCCAGGTAATTTACAATGTAATTTGTCATTGAAAACCTACATTAATAGTAAAAGGAGACCACAGATCAAGAAGTTTTTTAGTGTTATTTCTTCTTTCATGTGTTTATCATGTGTTACTAACCCTATATTGCAGGCACTAAGAAGATACGGTGGGAAAAAAAATTCTTTGAATTTCTTACTTAAATAGATCTATTTTGTACGAAAAAATATATATATATTTTCGTGAAATATGTTTTGGTAAGTTATAAATACGTATGTTACCTAGAAGTAACATTATTCAATTGAGAAACAAATAATAATAGTTCCATGATTTAGTTAGACTGTTATCTGGAAGTAAGGGAATTCAATTACAGATCTAAACCATTCATATATGTATTAAGCACCAAAGATAAATTTGTTACCTGTACGTTACAATGTGCAATATAGGGTTAAAGAAAGAGTTCAGCCATGTTTGATACGATACGTTGGAAGAACTCTAGCACTTTAGCATGCAGGCTTGGGTGTAAACAATACGTGCACATTTACCATCTACAAAATCCAACTTGTTAACAGCAAATACAAGTTTATACAGAATATGAAATAACCTAAACAAAAGGTGTTTTAAACAATTACTTCCAAAAACTAAAATTGTAGCTGTGTGTATAAGCGGCATAGAAGAGTGAAAAATACATTAAATTGGATAATTCAAAACAGCAATCGAATTGCTAATTATATTAAATTTAGCGAAAATAAAAATGTTATACAGTATATAAGGAAATCATTGTTTAAAATTATATCAAAATTTATTAATAACCATTATAATATACTGCAAAAAATATGTCAATTAGAGCAGTGGTTTTTAAACCTCTTTAGATGTCGTTCCCCCTTCCTCTCGTCTGTGGTACTTAACACTCCTCATCTCCCCCCCCCCCACCACACACACAAACACACGCACCCTCGCACATTAGGTTAATAAAAAAAGCAAAATCCAATACGCTACGTCACCATCACCAAAAATTAAAAAATGTAGGTTTGACATACCAGGAGGCGCCAACAGTAAGTTTTGCTATACCTCATAAACGTAACTTTTGTTTTGCGAACCTTCTCGCTTCCTCTAAAATACTTCCGTCCCCTTCCCCTGAAGTTTCAGAATCACTGAATTAGAATCCCTCTAAAACATAGAGAAAGGTAGAGTTATTTGATTGAGTTGATATATTCATGTTTTTGGGGTACGTATTGCAACCGAAAATTTATGGAATGGGTCAAAATTAGTCGATGAAGTTGATAGTTATGTATAAAGATGAATATAACCCTATTAACAAAGTATATTATGTGGTAAGTTCAGCACTCGGACAAAAACTAAGCAATACCAGCAAGAAGCGGAATTATCTGACGTAAGTTTATATAATTGTGTACAAACTCAGTTAACTTTTAGAGCAGAGCAGAAACTTAAACATTCCTGAGAGCCCCTCAAGTCATGTTATAATATTTTGCTTCAACTGACATTAATTTCGTCTTTCCACTTAAAATTTATTGTATATGCTCACCTTGTGAACATTTCATTTTAGTGGGTTGTAAAGATCAAGGACATAGAATAAGGAAAACAGCAAGACTAGATCCCCAAGAAATTTTATTATGACTCTTAGAACTCTTTGAATAGCTCTGGTACAACTCTGTCGGAGAGTCAGGTAAAAATTACCTTTGCAAGGAAAGTTAGTGGGAGACTTGTAGAACGATGTTTCTTTTATTTATTACAATATAAATGTCGGTCCCCTCTTTCTTCCTACTCCCCCTCCCCTTTTTGACAACGCTCTTTTGGGCTTACGTTTGAATTAACAGAACTCTTGAGGTTTGCATGTAACTCGTGTGTAGTTTAGTTGTTATTTTTTATGTGAGTTGTTATCCTGAAATATATATATTGCCAGTATGGGTGTGTTTTTCAGGTAGTTTTGTTTTTATCTGCCTAGCGGCAGTGTATACCGAGGACTAGTTAGCCCACAATGTAATGTCTACAAGAACCTGTTTCTGTAGTTGATTACGTTTGAATAGCTAAGGTAACCCGGAAATACGTGTCTGTATCATTTCCAAGCCACTTAATTCCAAAACTCTCAGCACCAACAAAAACAGCTATATATTCACAACACTTCTCTGGTGTGCCGAGTAATCGACCAAAGTAAATGATGTATGCAATATAAGGATTCGTCTAAAGAAAATGAAAACATACAAAATCATAAAAAGAGAATTCCGAGTTGTATTCGAGTGAAAAAACAATATATTTCTCATCTAAAACTTCACAATAACAACAACAGCACGTAGGAAAACTTGGAAAACAAGCTTGTATTTGTATTAATGACAAAGCTTCTAAGCCTATCTGCTGGCGTCACTAATTTTGAACTATTCACCCAAAAGAAGGCAGTCAGTCAGCAGCCACCCACAATGTAGGCTAATGAATTGATTGTCAGTGTTGTAACGCACACACAGCTTAAAGTGCAAGTAATATTTTGTGGTGGATTTGAATCCGTCTCGTCAACTACAAAGTCCTTAGCTTTACCACAGGGCCAACCTGCGCAAAAAAATTAAGCCTAAAACACGCAGTGTTACAACTTTGATGTAGTTTTATATTAACCTGGTAGACAATATTATCGTGGCTGAGTAATTTGCAAATATACATTATATATTTGTGTTTGTTTTTATTTGTCGGCCTTATTTCAAAAATTATTGTATTGTTTTAGTAAATCAAGAGAAGGTATATACATTATTTTATTATAATTATTATTTTGGTCAAAAACATTGCTAGTTATTCTCTCACTATTTTTTCCCCTTTTTTCTCGTCGTTGATGCTGACCATGTTTGTCTTTAGAATCCTCGAATAAAATTACAACAGGGGCTTTCTCAACATAACCGTGATGTTGACCGTGTTGGTCTTTAGAATTCTTGAATAAAATTACAACAGAGACTTTCTCAACATAGCCGTGATGTTGACCGTGTTGGTCTTTAGAATTAGTTGTAATTTTATTCAAAAGGACTTTCTCAACATAGCCGTGATGTTGACCGTGCTGGTCTTTAGAATTCTTGAATAAAATTACAACAGGGGCTTTCTCAACATAGCCGTAATGTTGACCATGTTGGTCTTTAGAATTCTTGAATAAAATAACAACAGGAACTTTCTCAACATAGCCGTGATGATGACCGTGTTGGTCTTTAGAATCCTCGAATAAAATCACAACAGGGGCTTTCTCAACATAGCCGTGATGATGACCGTGTTGGTCTTTAGAATCCTCGAATAAAATTACAACAGGGACTTTCTCAACATAGCCGTGATGATGATCATGACGACTGTTTGTCTTTAGAACTTTCGAATGACAATTACAACAGGGGCTTTCTCAACATAGCCGTCCAAACAGTCATGTGAAATTACAAGACGTTTATTTTCTCGACCCTAGAAATAATTTTGTCTCAGAACTCGTCTTGCTATTTTGCTTTATATTTTAAACATTTTTAAACTTTCACAACTAATACCACTTATATATAATCTCTTATCTTACCGAGTAGTTGGATTTGCCTGGCAATCGTAGCCCACTCAAAGCCCCAAAGTAATGATTATTTTTTTAAAGTAATGAAAATTTAATTATAAACCCTCAAAATCACAGTCCGGTCACAGACCACTTGGCCACTCCTGGCCAGATTGTATTGTCTGTAGAGAAGATAGTTTCGAGGAAAAGCTGGCTTCTTTTCAATTAGAAAATACTGTATATTCGAATCTATTAAAGCATAAAAATCTGCAATTCACCTCTTTATCTTAATATACATTGAGAGCATACTATTCCTCTTCTTTGATACCTGTACCAAAAACAACAATAGATCAAAGCTGATAATTTAAATAACTAAGGTTAAACAATCTTGTTTGAAACTTTTTACAAGTGTAGATCACTGATTTAATTCTTTTCTTTTTTCTCTAAGTTATCAAAAGTTGGCATAACTCTGTTAACAGCCTTTCACAAATCCTAAAAGTCAGTAAACCATTTAACATGAATCTTTTTTTTCTATCTACCTGTGTAATCAAACAACATGGATAAACAAAATATACACTGAGTGGTCACAAGTAAATAGA
>NW_013667415.1:170718-177183 GCF_000517525.1 Limulus polyphemus
TATTTCACTGCTAAAGTAGGGACGAGTAGCGCAGATAGCCCTCGTGAGGCTTTGCGCGAAATTCAAAACAAATGAACAAACAAGTTACCACCAGTCGAGTTATTTAGTATCAAATCACTTTGCTTGGTTTATTTTCAACCAGTTTTTGAAACCCTCTATACGTCATTTATTTTAGCACGAGTTTATCTACTCTTTGCTATTTCATTTGTTTATTATTTTAAGAAATAAATCCTCTTGTATTTACGGATAAAGTGGTTGAATTAAAAGCACTTGTCTAGAGTAATTAGTAAATTATGTTTTTTACAAAAAAAAAAATAATTACATCACTTAGGCTGACACATTTGTTTCACATGAAATACATGTTATTAGACTTGGTTTAATTCTTTATTAGGTTTATAAAAATACCTAACAAAACTTATTGAATGAAAAATAAATCATACTAGAACGAGGTTGTTAAGGCTGAATACTCTTTAATTAAATAGCCTTACATGCTCCAGCATAAAATGCATTTAGAATATAGCTCGCATTACAAAAACAAAAAAGGAGACTATCCTTATACACAAAATTAAATCTGTTGCTATTCCTTATTAAACAATCTTTCGGTTAGTACAGTTTAAAATAGGATTCTAATACCAAAAGAACAATGATCAAACGTTTTCTAATTAACACATAAATATTACTCACAAACAACCCCAAAATATAATCTCGTCTAAGCAGTAATCTAAATGTAATCAAACCGGTTACTGTACCTAAGTTATCAATCAAACTTATTTCAGGTTGAAATGTTTACCGGAATTAAACAGATTCTTTTTTTTTTTTCCTCAATGCAAATTTAAGCCACATCCTACTTTAAATAATTTCAAAGGTACTGGTCAAGAAAATGATCTGGTATTACGTCGAGCAAATTTTGAAACGTTTTGGAAACCTTGGTAATTTAAATTCTATGCTCAAAACTTTATGTTCAATTTCCTTTAAGTTTCATTAAAAGCACTTCATTTTTTCTTTTGATACAGGGATTCGGCGAAATTGCTCCGTATTATGTTACCTCTCTGTTACACTTTAAGAAATCCATTAAGGCTTACAAACAAGCCCGGGAGTTGCGTCTAAACTCATTGAAAATTGTTTACTAAGGAAGAGAAAGAGAGGTTTCTCTGAAACATCGCATAGGGATTATGTTAATTAACTATAACATTTGAACAGCGCCTTCTTCTGGGTATTAAAACTAACAAAATGAGCATAATAATTTCCATGTAAAATAAGTAGGAAATATGTAGGTGTGTACGTTTATTCAAAGAAAATAGTTGAGTTGAAGGAAATCTCGAATAATGTTTACTGTATGACAATTTTAATGTCCTATAACATTTGTGTCTAATAGTATTGAAAATTGTTTAAAAAAAAAACACTTTTACCACATTTGTGTAACATACCTGTAAATTAAGCATTACATTTACAAACTGGATAAGCGATACATAACGAGCTTCGTTGGTCGTTGTAATGTATCACACGCTGGTCTCTTAATTATGTACATAACAATTCCATACTGAATTCAGAGTTCAAACCCTTCATTTTTGATAAAGCTTAAGAATTTGTTCTTCCAGTGCGATGTCACATCATATTAGTTTTCTTCAATTTTATTAGCTTCAGTTTTAGCCACGTACTCTACGTGATATCACGAGTCTTACAATGTGATATCACGAGTCTTACAATGTGATATCACTGTTCATACTTTCGATGTTCTTAACAAATATTCTAAACATTCTATCAACTTCTTGTACATTTTCACTAGGCACAAAAGTTCCACATATTAGATGTCCATCTGAGGATCTACTGTTTTTGCTTTATAATACTTATATTTAAGCCTCTTATACTTTTACAAAAGAGCTCTAACAATGAGTCTGCGTACGTGGTCCCTAAATATACTGTTGCAAATGTTATTGTGTGTATATTATTTTACCATCATGTAATCCTGTAATATTTAGTATAAAATAAAAAATATATTAGTTAGAAAATCAATATGTTTTGGTTATTACCGGTGCTTTGAAGTCCAATACATCCATAGAGTACTTTAATGTTATTGATGTATAAACATACAGGGAGAAATTGTAATATTTAAATACACAATAAAGAGATATATAAGCCTTTCCATTTGTTTACTTTCACCTAGACAGACGATGAAGTACTGGAGACAGCTTTCTATAACACCTTACAAAAGTACAGACAATCCGTTAAGAGCATAGTTGGATACAATAGTTTCTCTGTATTTTATAGTTAAAGGTTATCTTCAATACATACTGGCCTCCTCACAAAATGAAATACGAACTCTGAACTGAATACTGATGACGATGATGATGATTTTGACAGTGTTTTTCGAAACTCCATCAGAAACATGATAGTTCACACTACACATCCGCATGTCTGTATGTACGTATTTACAGTGTATGCTTGCAAAGATATCCATCTTTCAACCTTTCCTTGAACTCCCCAATTAATCTGAGAACGTGCTGAGCGCTGGGCTGTGAGTTTAGTGTCCCAACTGAATACTCACGACACCTACTCATAAATCTTTTCTTCAGGAATGGCTAATGACAAAACGCATCTTGGTTGTACCGCCAAATATTCTTCTTCTATTCCTCAACATTAGTTTTGAATCAATGATTTATTCAACACAGAAACATGGCATTACTGCCTGAACTGTATGCTTGATGTTGATTACAATGTTTTTTGTTTTGTTTTTTTTGTTATTATTCCGCAAGACGTATGAAAAAGGGGAACTTGCATGAATATAAATAAGATTAATAGAAATGTTTACTCAAAAGTTTCAATAGACGTGTGTATCTTATACGTACATGTAAGTAGGCGTATGTGTGTGAGGGTAAATACGGGTGTATAAAGCCATGTCTGCCACGATTAAAAATATCGCAATACCGTGTAATTTATACAATAGCGTTCTACATAGTGTAAAAATGAATTTAAATATCAAAACATTTTCCGAGTACCATGAATAGGTAGTTTCTCGGCTTCCAAAAGCGCTTCCGTAACTTGCCTTTAATTTTTCTTTCTTTTAATAATATATGTAACACTTTGTATTAAAATTTACACGAAACGTTCAGACAGCAACTGGGGTAAAAGAGTATCCACCGTTCATGGGTTAATTCCAACCCTAACCATTATTTCACATAAGAAAATGCTGTTACGAAAGTATTCCAAGATTATCTACTGTCAGATAGGCTGTAAAAGCTTGGAGAATTGACATTCCATAGACGTGTACTTAAATCCTGGAAACAACTTCACACGTGAGACTCCACGACTCTGAATTCACTAAGTTAACAATGTTTTATATTACAGTATCATAAGGTGCAATATATTTTCGGGGTACTTAAGCTGAATTCTGTAGTGATAAAGACTCGCGTATATTAATGTATAATTTCAAATATTTTATCCCATTGTTCTGAAAAACGAGAACACGAAACGTGCATATCGCGTACGAGATGATAACAATCGAAGCGTTATGTTAAGTTTCTAATGATTCGCGGGCTGTTTTGGAACACTTTTATCTCACACAAACATTGAAAACAGTCGTTTGAGTCTAGATTGGTGTATACGAACAACAATCTTAATACTGTAAAAAATTGACTTTTATACTTGGGAGATTTCATGTCGGGTAAAACTGTTTAAAGACTATCTAGATCAACAATCAAACCTTCTGTTTAAATGACTTTGTGCAAACATGCTCGCCCTTTCAGCCGTGGGGACGTTATAATGTGACGGTCAATCTCGGTATTCGTTGGTAAAAGAGTAGCCCAAGAGTTGGCGGTGGATGGTGATGACTAGCTGCCTTCCCTCTAGTCTTTCACTGCTAAATTAGGGACGGCTAGCACAGACAGCCCTCGTGTAGCGTTACGCGAAATTCTAAACAAACCAAACCAAACCTGAATTTATGTAAATAACAATCATGTTAATTTTGACATTATAAAGACTGTTTGTTTTAATATTAAAGTTTATATGTTATTTTCAATAATAGAATAATTTGAATTTTAAAAATCTTCAAAGGGTACAAGATAAATAAACTTTTTGGCCTGTAGACTCCTGTGGTATGTGTTGTGTGTGTGTGCAGTTAAAAACCTTACAGTCATAGATTTTAAGGTATGTGTTTTTGTATTTTGATATATTAGTACGTGTGTTTGTACAAATATTTGGCACGAAGGTCACCTACCTTCTTGTGTAGAATAAAAACGTATTTGTTACTCTAATCACGTAGCCTAGGCACAGCACGAGAAACTAAGTAACACTCTCAACATAACATTAGCATTTGTTGCTACAAGTGAAGTTCGTAACAACAAATCACACCACAGTAGGAGAGCTGGCTGTATCATTTTCTGCTGGAAGATGCGGTGATTTCAAACAGATCCGAACGTTAGGGAGCCTGAAAACGAGATGTGGCCTTTTAAAGTCTTACCAATCAAACATTTAAATCTCGCTCAAAGTTCTCCAGCTCCTTATAGGACACAGGGGCAAAAAATAAAGTTATAGGTGCGTAAGTCTGGTTCGCTACCACACACACAGCTGGAGAAAATGTGAGGGTTGTCTTCAAAAATTCCAGATGAAAATGATAATACCATCTACGCTACTTATTTTTATCTCCACATTTAAAATAGAATTTTCCAAAACAAAGGAAGAAATATCTGCATAAATCGCATATTTTTATTTTACCATGTAAAACAAATCACGTGCTATGGAAAATACAGTTTTTACATGGTGCAGACAACCTGACACTAAATCAACCATGGCAGATTCCAGATAGTCTTGGTATAAAAATATATACTTAAAAATAGATATAAATATATAAATAAACCGGATTAAAATCCGTACAAGTACTTCAAAACTACGTCTTTGTCACGAGTGTTTGAAGCTTGTTACGAACACCCAAACCAAGTAACAATATTTTCCCTATTAATGGGCTATTTCTATCGATACGACAAGGTTTAAAGGTGAAGTTTTTCTAGATAATTATTTTATTTATTATTAAAAATAAACGTTTGAGCCTCTCACAGGAGGAAGAAAATATAATATTTAGTCCTCATTTGAAGGAGATGAATAAGTTAAAAATATAGCATATAAGCCATCGAATATGGCATCCTAGGTGATATTTCCAGATACAATAAATCCATATTACATCACTAATTAGGTACGTTGAGACTAGTATTCAAATTACATCATGTACTGGGTATTGTTAAGCTATTATCAGGATTATTGTATACTATATTTTAGAAAGATAACCATGAAATACTCACACTTTAACTAACTCACTAATTTACTCACGTTGAACAAAGTTCCAGTCACCAGGTTGTTTGAAGAAAATTGAAGTCTATCACGCGTTATTTTCATCTTATTCAACAAACATGACGTTTTTCGTACGAGATATTAACTTTTTTTGAGTATTTTTTAGATCCAGCCTTGCGCAAATAAGCTTTTTTTTAACTTCACGTATTTTCGCGATATATGAAAAATGATAAAAAAATGTTCTTCATCTGTTTGATCCTGATAGGATACCAAACGGATCTCGATGTTGCTTTCTATGTAATCGATACTTTTTTTTTTTTATTTCTGGTCAAAACTCCACACCATTTATAAAGAAAAACGTTTTTGTAATCGCATGTTGCTCTCGCTCTCTCTAACCAATATCAATATGTCAATATATTTTATACAACTACAGTCAGTTCTTTACCACGTACACTAAATTCGTTTGTATTTCATTGCGTTTAAGGCTGTTTTCAATACTGGAAGCGACGGAGTACAGCTAAGATGAATAAACCCATAAACCCTTTACGAATAAATCTTTTTCTACACGCTAACTGTAAATATACACATATTTCATATGACAGATTTTTTTACAAATACGTTTTTACTATACAGTTAAACTATATGTCATTTCTACTAACTATTTAACACTACCACTCAACATACGATTACACTGCATAACGCTACCACTCAACATAGGGTTACACTGCATAACACTATCACTCAACTTAGGGTTACACTGCGTAACGCTACCACTCAACATAAGGTTACACTGCATAACACTATCACTCAGTATACGGTTACACTGCGTAATACTATCACTCAGTATACGGTTACAATAGATTAATAGCACGATTATTCAATATATACCTTTACATTATATAACTCACTTCTCACTATACAGTTACAGTTTATAACACCGCTACTCTCTATAGAATTGCACTATATAACATCATTACTTAAACCACAGCTACACTGTATAACACCAGCACTCAAAATACAGTGTTACGTATTAGAATTTCGAATAGTCCGACGCCGAGTTAACTGATAATTTTAATTTAGTAGTTGAATTGTACTTTGGATTTATTATTTAAATGTATGCCTATATTTTAGTCAATTTACGATATTTGCCAACAATATTGATACACACCGTCTTAGTTTTTAACA
>NW_013667415.1:177820-187503 GCF_000517525.1 Limulus polyphemus
GTTCTAAAAAATCACAGTTATAGCTTTCGAAGTTTACATCACACTGATTATAGCGAACTAATAATAGACGCTCTTTTCGGCGCTTCGCGTTGGTTGTATTTATAGCCGTGGGAAGATTTTCTAGAAAATTCAGTCTTACGTAACAATACTGAATAAGGTTTAGGTGCACACATATAAATCTTCTACAACTTTGGAGAATAGGCGGGAGTTTCGCAATACATATTTAACACTATAAGCTATGCATGTTTTTAATACAAACTTAATCTAAACAACGTTGATATTAAAATAAATGCATAACAACAAATTCGTTACAACAGCCATACTGCATAACACGGTTATTCACAAAACAGTTATACTGCGTAGCACAGATCCTTACCATATAGTTATATAGCATAATAAAAATATTAACAATACAGTACACTATATATATAACACTGGTGCTCACTATACAGTGCACTTTATAATACATCTACTAGTATACGGTTATACACTGTGCAGTGCAATATATAATACATCAACTAGTATACGGTTACACACTGTGCAGTGCACTATATAATACATCTACTAAACATACTGTTACACGCTGTACAGTGCAATATATAATGCATCTACTAGTATACGGTTACACACTGTGCAGTGCACTATATAATACATCTAATAAGCATACTGTTACACATTGCACTGCTCTGAATGTTATACTTATAACGTAGAAGACATAAATCCAACAGTCTGTATTCGACGTACATTTCTGTTTCAACCGTTAACGCTTTATTTCTCGTCGTAAACAAAGAAACGTCTATAATTCACTTTTCTATTTTACTTTAAAGTTCTACAATTCACTTCTCTGAATTGTAACTTCACAAACACACTATTCAGCTATACGTTGTACTCCAATTTTTTCAACAAATCGTTTGTTTGTTCTTGATTTTCTGAAATAGTTTTACTGCAGTTGTTGATGTCATACACAACTTATGCTGTCAGAAATAACAATTTTTATGTCTGCATGACTCACGGTGCAGATATATACGATAAAAAGTTACATCACATGTACATAGATCCATCAACCTTACATAAAAATACTCAGCTCTTCTATTCTGCGATGTATTATATAAGGAATGGTGTAGACCTTCTCCTGTGATGTGATTTTATAATTACGCTTGTTGTTTGTTTGTTTTTTAAATGAAAGTTTGAATTACTTTCGAATATTCGAACGTATTTGAAACTGTTTGAAGTTTCCATATTTTTGAACGAAAAAAAAATGAAATTCGCATTAAATTACTATTTACAAAATATTAAAAAATGTTACCCTGTAAGTTGGCTCTGATGTCTCAATCGTATATACCAGTTTTAACAACTATATTTTGTCTAAATAAAGTTTGCTCTTCTAATATTTTCTTCTTGTTCATTGTCCATATATTTCACCTATGTTTATCAAAACTAATTTTGCAGCAAGCTAAAAATACGTGGAAGGAAGAAAAATGATAACAGGTTTGTTATAAGAAACAAAATCGAAATTAAATATACAAAAACAAGCATGAGAATCCTAAACCGGAATACCAACACAGTAAGCCTACAGAGCAAAAATTATCTCATAAGTTCAGGGTAATGTTATAGGATCCACTATTATAAGTGCAAGTTTAACACAATAACCCTGCACGGTAGAAAGGACCTAGATAATACAGGTAAATGTTATAAGCTTCATATTTAACACAGTAAATCTACAGTGTAAAAAGGACCTCAGTAATTCAGGGCAGACCCTCTCAGAGGTTCAGAGACGCCTGGGCCACTTTTATCTTTTGAGGCCCCTGACTATGATAAAAAAATGATGGCATATGAAAACAAAATAAGACAATCATTAGCCCAGAAGAAAAGTGAAATATAATTTGAATATTTAATCTGTATATATAACTTTCAGCTCTAAGCTGAGAGTGTGTGTTACATTTTGGTCTGATTGGGAGGCACATAAAAACAAGTCGCAAAACTTAACCTAACGGAAAAAAAATATACCAAGTGTCTAAATTTGAGGCCCACTTTGAGCTTGAGGCTCGAACCAAATGGCCCTCTTGCCCTCCTCCCTCTAATTGGCCATAAATTAACGTTATAAAATTCACTATTGTAATACATTTTTAACACAACAAACCTACAGAGTAAAAAGGACCTCAATAATTCAGGATAACATTATAAGATTCACTATTGTAATACATTTTTAACACAACAAACCTACAGAGTAAAAAGGACCTCAATAATTCAGGATAACGTTATAAAATTCACTATTGTAATACATTTTTAACACAACAAACCTACAGAGTAAAAAGGACCTCAATAATTCAGGGTAACGTTATAAGATTCACTATTATAAGTACATATTTCTCTTACTCATTTTAAACTCCTTCTGAAGTTTTGATGTTAAGATTGATTTCGTTCATAATTAATTGTTTCCGGAACACTGAGATCACACTCGTTCGTTATTCTTAAGACATATAAAATATGTGAGATAAAAAAAAAAGAAATATGTAACGACTGCCATTTACTACAATTTTAATAGGTGAAGTAATAAAATTATGTACAAACAATTAATTCTGAAGAAGGAAGTACATTTTAAAGGCAGTGAATATACTCTCTTCGACATTTCATTAGTCATTATTTAAGGTCCAGGTGGTTAGGGAGTCTTACTCGTAATCTGTGGGTCGCGGGTTCGCATCTCCGTCCCACCAAACATGCTCGCCCTTTCAGCCGTGGGGGCGTTATAATGTACAGTCAATCCCACTATTCGTTGGTAAACGATTGACCCAAGAGTTGGCGGTGGGTGGTAATGATTAGCTGCCTTCCTGCTAGTCTTACACTGCTAAATTAGGGACAGCTAGCGCAGATAGCCCTCGTGAAGCTATGCGCGAAATTCACAACAAACCAGTTTTCAAACCTGGATCTCTCTTCTTGACTTTAATAATTTATCTTTGAATAATAAGTAAAATGATACTCTAAATAAAGTTGAAAATAAGTTAAATTACACATGAATTAACGAAGACAATGCTGTATATATTACACTTAGTAGCGATTTGCCATACTGCAGTATAGCTTGAAAAGACTTATTGCAATAGTTGGAAACGAGATGAATAATATCAATAACAAACTAGATCCGAAATAAAGTGCTGTTTGAAAATAAAGCGCAAATGGTAAAATGTTTATCTTTAAATTTGCTTTAAAACTTATAGTACTTTTATATTTTTCATGTTATGTAGAAAAACAGAATTTTTATTTTGACATACACATGACTTGTGCTAAACATGTCACCACGTTCCATGCGAAGCAGTATTAAAATGTGTTATTATTTCATATTATTTTTATAATAAGACAGCCAGATAAATGAATCACCCTGTATTTCATATTTAACAACTCAACTTTACACCGTACTATTCTTCTTCCCAGCCTACACATGAGGTACGCCTATGATAATTATAGATAAACATTGAGATGACAGTTATTGTCCTCATGCAGGATTTTACCGCCTCCACCCTTGTGCACATGGTACAAGAAATCAGTTGTTAAGATAAGCATGCCTGTAAGGCTTTATTTGTCCTTAACAAAGGGGTGAGCGTTTATTCCGAAATGTCTCTTATATATTTTCTTCTTATTAGGCTTTTAACCCAGTCAGAGAAGAAAAAAAAAAGATTTAACTCCTTTTTTTTTTAACAGTTACTTACAAAAAGCTGATTGTTTGCTATCACCTTTATTCAGTCTTCTTCTTCTTCTTTAACCTCTGTCAAACTATGTACATAAGGAATTCACAAAACCAGTTTCGGATGTTGCGAATTATCATAGAATTTAATTCCACCGTTCAGTAACACGGCGTGTACTTTGTATCTTTGCTGTGTAGTTTCTCTCAAACCTCATTCAAAAATTAGTCCAAAAGAAAATAGGATAAGTTTGTCCGTTATCTTTTACTACATCGCTTCAGGTAAACAAACTTCAACACAAAGAAACCTTATTTTACTTCACCATCTTTAGAACGCAAGAAATCATTAACTAAAGGCAAACAAACTTCAACACAAAGAAACCTTATTTTACTTCACCATTATTAGAACGCCAGAAATCATTAACTAAAGGCAAACAAACTTCAACACAAAGAAATCTTATTTTACTTCACCATCTTTAGAACGCAAGAAATCATTAACTAAAGGCAAACAAACTTCAACACAAAGAAACCTTATTTTACTTCACCATCTTTAGAACGCAAGAAATCATTAACTAAAGGCAAACAAACTTCAGCACAAAGAAACCTTATTTTACTTCACCATTTTTAGAACGCAAGAAATCATTAACTAAAGGCAAACAAACTTCAGCACAAAGAAACCTTATTTTACTTCACCATTTTTAGAACGCAAGAGATCATTAACTAAAGGCAAACAAACTTCAGCACAAAGAAACCTTATTTTACTTCACCATTTTTAGAACGCAAGAGATCATTAACTAACATAATAAAGTTTTTGGAATCAAATAATTGAGAAGAAATGCCATCTATTCTTTTCCTGTTCTACAAGGTCCGACATGGCCTGATGGTTAGGGAGCTCCACTCGCAATCTACGGGTCGCGGGTTCGAAACCCCGTCACACCAAACATGCTCCCCTTTCAGCTATTGGGGGCATTATAATGTGACGATCAATCCCACTATTCGTTGGTAAAAAAGTAGCCCAAGAGTTGACGGTGGTTGGTGATGAATAGCTGCCTTCTCTCTAGTCTTTCACTGTTAATTAGGGACGGCTAGCGCAGATAGTCCTCGTGTAGCTTTGCGCAAAATTCAAAACAAACAAACAAACTGTTCAACAATACAACGATCATTAATCTCATAAAGACTTAGTTTCTATTTTATTTTCAGATCGTTATGCTTTTTAATAGTCGATGAGCTTCATTTTGGTATTAAACTTCATTTGACATTATTACAGATGAATTTGCGATTACACTCTGGATATTGTTAGAAGCCTTTAATATTATCTGTACACCATTAAACTCTGGATATTGTTAGAAGGCTCTAATCTAATTTCAAGGTTAAAGTTTAGTGATTTTCAATAGTTCTTAATCTGACCTGCTTCGTTTTTGAACTGCATAGATCACTTTATGGTTAAGCTTTTAAGATACTTACTTACCCATAATCCTGTCCGTTGATCAATTATTGATCAAACTTTGTGTGAGATATTTCGTAACTTCCAATCAAATCTGTTCTAAAGCTCATAACTGACTCTCTATGAGTATCTAAACAAACCTTTAATATTGCATTGCATATATCTTCAATAATCCGTGGCCTACTTAAGACCAGACCTTGTAAAATTTTGTCAGTATCTTAATCTCTTTCTAGCACAATTAACAGACTCTTAGACTGCATTCATCAAACCCTAATTTAGCGCGTACACTTTATCGACACCATTCCACGTCTCGTTTATATACTAACTAATTTTCATTCACTGTTTTTTTTTGTGTGTGTGTGTGTTTCTTTTTTGTTTGTTTTTGTTGGGATTTTTTGCATCCATGATCCAATAGACATACAAGGAAATATTTCTGAGGGGAAAAAATCCAATCTACAGCGAATGACACGAGTCATGTGTTTTTAATTAATACCAAAAGGGGAGAAGAAAGAAACAGGGAAGAATGTTATAAACAATCTAATGTTCTCTGTCCTTGGTTCATCAAGACCTACCGAACCCAACAAATATTGTTATTCCTGAGAAACACGAATCCACTAAATATTGTTATCTCCGAGAGACACGAATCCACCGAGTATTGTTATTCCCGAGAGACACGAATCCACCAAGTATTTTCATTTCCAAGAGACACGAATCCCCCAAGAATTGTTGTTCTCAAGAGGCACGAATCCACCAACTATTGTTATTACCAGGAGGCACGAACCCACCAACTATTGTTATTTCCAAGAGAGACGAATCCGCCAAGTATTCATATTCCTGAGAAACGCGAAACCACCAAGTATTGTTATTCTCGAGAGACACGAATCCACTAAGTATTGTTATTCCCGAGAGACATGAATATACCAAGTATTGTTGTTCCCAAGAGACACGAATCCACCAAGTATAGTTATTCCTGATAAACACGAATCCACCAAATATTGTTATCCTGAATCTTTTCAAGGGTATAGTGAGTGAAAGATTGAGACCAGGCGGCGTACAATGCTCTTAAAAGGCATAGACACCCGTCTGCACTCTACGCCAAATTATTTATACAGTTATGCAACTTTAAAAAAACGAGAAATTCTTGTTCTTCTCATACTTTTCCGTTATTCTTTTTGTTTTTATTATTGACTCGTGTGACCAAATTGAACCTCCGTTTTTATATCAAACAAATAAAATTTTCTCTTCTAATAAATGGATCTATTATTAATCACATCTGAAATATTCTATGACATAGATAACAAAAACGTTATTGTTACTAGCTTTTATTCAACATCCGGTCTAAAGTGTATAGTTTGATCAAGATCAAAGCCTTAACCATATTTAAATATTGTTTACTATTACGTACTTTTGATAAATATCTTACACGATTTGACTAAAAGAACTGTGGAGAATTTTCTTAAAAACAAGTACGTTAATTCAAAAATTGTAATTTCATAGTTAAATTAACATGAAAACTGTATAGTAACTAGGGTAGTGTTCTTACATCTGTTGCCTTTCGGAATATTTTCCTTTAGTAGAAAAAAACTCGCGTTCGCCTGCCTTTCTTTTTTTCAAACCATTCTTTATTCTTCTGTTTGATACTCCTAAGTGTTAGTGTATTATAGGTGTTCTTATTATGAGCCGCAAGCGTAATCATATATTAAACTATAAAACAAGCGGTTGGTCATCTTAAATCACAAAGGAAACTTGACAAATTATTTTAATTATTCAGAATAACCAAGGAAAAATATCCCTTCTCTTTCTGCGTCTCCATGTAAATGACCAAGGTTTCGCTGTAGGTGGCGCTGTGTGATACCTACAACAGTTTCTTTCGGTTGCAAATAAGGCGGTTTAATAAGAGTGCCGATTTCTGGCTCAGCCTGTACCCTCCCACTGCCACACCTACTTTCATATTTCAACAACCAAGTAGTCTCAAGCTGTGGACCGCTTGTTAACCATGTACGTAGGTCGTCGTTACGTCACCATGGGGTTGCTTGTAATTTACATATCACAGCTAACAATCGAAAACCATCATGGCGCTCCATAGCGATTTCAACCCAAAGAAAACTGCAATGAATCCAAATTATTTAAGCTTACAGACAAAAAATAAAAGACTTCATTTGCCATACAAATAATACACAACAAAAAAGCTCACTGAAAATTAAATAGAAACCTGTTAAAGTGTTAAGAGACGAATTGTGGCTGACATTTAAAGCATTTCAGCTCTTCACTCTTCCATGGAATTTCTTTTTTTCTTAGAAGAAGAATTCCTTTAGATTCAAACACCGAGTAAGTTTTAATTGTTTTACAAATGTTTTTCTCTAAATGTGAACAAGTTCAAAAAACTAATACTGTCTATATGTTAATAAAAATAGGTTGGCAAACAACTATTTATAAGCACAAGGAAGAATTTTATCGATGGTGGAATATCATTGTTTGCCAACTTATTATTATATTAGCATAATGTGCTTCCTTACTCTGTATTTTAATATTTATAAAGTGCAGCAGTTGATGGGTTATGCGCCTTTGTCCAACACGTCTATCTCAAGTCAACATTCAAACTAATAACCTGGACAGTATCATAACAGAACAGCCACATTAAACATAATTATAATTATCATTATTCTATTTGTTGAAGAGCAGTCTCATACTATTATTGCAAAAACGTCTCCTACATTTTACTCGCTGTTTATGAGAGTATCTTGTAATATAATGTTTTGTAGGACGCCACACTGCCTTAAAAGCTTTGCTAAATAGCTTATGATAACAGGAGAGACGTGAGGATACTGTAGCTTATCGAGTATAACTACTCCTTTTGGATAACCATCTTAAATGTTCTGTCACCGTTCACACAGAAAATAACCCATTCTGTTTCATTCAAACAGTAAATTCTGACCGATCAGAACTGGCTTCATCTTTACAGCCTTGTAGTAATAAGAAAAAAAAACAAATAATAACACCGTTTTGTATTTCCTCGTTGATTACGTCTTTTATCGTCTGTCTAGGCTCATCTTTCTGTCTCTCGTTGGAAAACACTGATTGTCTTATATAATCTTCGAAGGCTCATATGTTTCTGGATATCTGATGATGTAATTTTGAAGAAAGAAGAGGTTCAGTTTCAACTTGTATCCGATGCAATTTCCTTCACTTATCGAAAAAGGAAAACAGTCTGTTATTACAAAACATTGTTTTTCTGTAAGAATTATTTATGTGGTCATAGAAAATGTACTTCTAGGTAATTTCGCATTACAGTTATAAGATAAGCTTGTCTCTTATCTAGAGACCACTCTGTTTGTGACAGATATACAAACAGCACATATATTAAGAGCAACTATAGATGACAGTGTAGTAGTTCCCTTCTCAGCAAATACAATTCATTTTAGTGCCTGGAAATACCAGACTCGTATATTTTAATTGGTGATGGATGTTGATGGGAAATTCAAAGGTCAAGACTACAGATGTGTTAAAGTTTAAACTAGCCTCGTCATGCTAGAGCGTTTCAGGCTTGTCCATCTAGTTTGTGTAAATCGAATAACTTTTAAGCGTTTTGGTTTAGAAAAATTATATTCTGCATGGTAGTAACCTTAGATGGAGTATATTTAAAGGCAGAAAATACCATGCCGAAAGTTGCCATGCCTATGGGAATAATGTGTTTCAACTCGTTGTTAAAAATAGTTCAAGGTAAAATAATTGTGATATACAATTGTATTTAATGTGACCATTCTGTCGTGATAATAATCAGGTCATTATTTTAGAGTTATTTCCAAAGTCAGGTTAAAAAAAAGTTTTACGTCTTCCTCATACACATCAGTAATGAAATGGGAAAGTTGGTTTGTTTGTTTCAAACATTTCACGCAAAGCTACACAAAGAACTATCTACGAATAGCCGTCCCTAACCCGAAACTAATAGATTAGAGGAAAGACAGCCAGTCAAAAGCACCCACAAGTAATTCCTCAGTTACTCTTGTTTTACCGAATAGTGAGATTTGACCGTCACTCTTATAGCACACCCATGACCCCAAAGTATGAAGGAATTATGGGAAGCATTCTGCAAAACTCAAACTAGAAACTTTCTCAAGTTATGTAGCAACGTCGTAGAGCTATGATAGCAGTTTTCAGTGTGTATACTCACTATTAAGGAAATCGTAAGTACTCTTCCGAAAATTCTAACTCTTAATGTCTTAAGCCATTGTCTTACTTCAGACAGGTCAAGATTTGTTGGTGTGATAAATTATGAGGCCATTGAGAAACAGGTCCATGTTCGTAGATTCATGGGTTTTGTTGTTATTTTTTGTTTTAAGACGATAATAAACTCATATTTCGTTAGCAGTTTCATAGTTATAATCTTAATTCATCTTTCGTTAGTAGTTTGATAGTTATAATCTTAATTCATCTTTCGTTAGTAGTTTGATAGTTATAATCTTAATTCATCTTTCGTTAGTAGTTTCATAGTTATAATCTTAATTCATCTTTCGTTAGCAGTTTGATAGTTATAATCTTAATTCATCTTTCGTTAGTAGTTTGATG
>NW_013667415.1:188503-211410 GCF_000517525.1 Limulus polyphemus
TTCATTCCACGCATCAAGCAGCTGTGTGTCAAGTATGCAAGGGCTCTGAACATCCTCCGTGTCCTCCCTTCCAGCTCTTGGGGAGCGGATCAATGTTCTATGCTCAGGATCTATCGTGCTTTGATTCAATCCAAACTGGACTATGGGTCTTTGGTCTATGGTTCCGCCAGGACCTTGGTCCTGAAGATGCTAGACCCCATTCACCATCTGGGGCTTCGGCTCTGCACCGGTGCTTTTCGCACTTCTCCAGTCCATAGTTTGTACACTGAGTCCCACGAACCTTCTCTTCACCTCCGTCATTTACAACTTTCTCTACGATATGCTACTAAGCTTCGATCCTTACCACAGCATCCCACCTGGGATTGTGTTTTTCTTCCTCAGTGGGCAATGCTCTTTCAGAACAGATGGTCTGCTATTCCTCCATTTGGCCTTTGTATGCGGGCATTACTGGCTGAATTGGGTCTGGCATTGGATGACATTGCTGTCCCCAATGATCAGCTCATTCCACCATGGCTTATTACCATCCCATCCTGTAACCTTTCCTTGAGTCATCTGGTGAAGGCAGATACTCCCGATTGGAAGTACCGATTACCATCCCATCCTGTGACCTTTCCTTGAGTCATCTGGGGAAGGCGGATACTCCCGATTGGAAGTACCGTCTTCTTTTTGCTGAACATCTTTCGAAACTTCATGGCGCAAAGCTGCGAGGCTATCTGCGCCAAACAACCGGTAAAAACGATGAAAATAAATTAAAGTAAAATGTAAAAATACAGTGAGTTAAAACCAATAAGTGTCGGTAAAAGAGTTATATAGAATTAAAAATACGTATAATGTGTAAAAAATTAAAAATACAATCTAGTCGGACAGTGTCACCATTACCAATGACACTGTCCAGCGTCAGGGGTAAACATTTAGAAAAAATGTGTCTAAAATGGTGCCGCCGCTCACGGTCGTAACGACGGCACGACAGTAAAATGTGGGCTGTTGTGACTTGAGTGTCACAATGGCTACACATCGGTGGGTCAATACCTGATAAAAGAAAACGATTGGTTAAAAAACTATGACCAATGCGTAGCCTTGCCAGGACTATTTCCTCCTTCCGATCCTTACTTACGGAAGCAAGTGAAGCAAGACGGCCAAAGACCAACAGAAGGTTTGATCTGGAAAAGCTTATTATGGTGTTGCTCACTCCAAGTCGACTGCCAACTGGCACGAAGCCGCGCCTTGAAGATAGGACCCTAGTCCATGTATGGGACATGCACGGCCGTGATGGCACCACAGCAGACGGACTTAGCTGCGGGGTCAGCGAGCTCGTTCCCGTGAATACCGACGTGGTCAGGGATCCAGAAAAACTGGATGGAAATAGAAGATAGCGAAAAGTGGGCCAATCGGTGTTGAATATCGACGAGAACAGGGTGAGAATTAAAGTAGAGAGCTAAGAGAATCGGTGTAAATAGTACAATTACTGTACTGCATAGTTTCTACATGATCCAGGGCAAGAGAAATAGCATACAACTCGGCAGTGAACACAGAAACTATAGAGGGGATCCAGCGAGCAACTACCGAACCACAGCAAACCATGGCAGAACCTACAGAGTCACCTGATTTCGAACCATCCGTGTAAATGGGAAGAGAGGAATGGACCAAACAACAACAACTATATTATTCCTTTTATTGGCTAAAAATAAAAATCACGAACTGCAGAAATCACAGCGAGCATCAGCACAGACCGTATAATGTCTACAAAAGGTTTTATGTTATTGTATGGGACTTCCAGAAGTATGCTGTAATACAAGATCATTCAATTCAATTTGAAGTATCGGTGACCATCGTGATTGAAAACGTGTGCTACAGAAGGTTTCCTGATGCATGTAAAATGGAGATCTCTTAAAGCTTCTATTTTCAAACTAGTGATTTCTTACCCTCTCTCGGTATGGATTTATTTAGTTCCCCAGACACGCAGTACTGTCTACATTCATTGCATATTTTTGAAAGATAAATAATGTTCATTCACGTGTAAGTACTTAATTAAATCTTCAGCAATGAGGTTGTGTACATCCAGCAGCTTTTCAGACGCCTTTGTGAAACACTCCAAGATTTAATACAAAACATTGAAAACAAGTTAAGGAGACGGGTGTAACAACAATACCTCAGTATATCCTAGTTAATTAGATTGTATTAGATAGGGCTACCAATGAAACAGCTTTCTCTCTCTCTCTCCGTTGTTCTGCGAGTGTGCAAAATTGTGCTCCTAATGTTAAACCAAGAAACAAGACAGGTGCTTTGTGAAGATTTAACCATGTGCTGTAACTCTGCTTTAGGCTTTAATAAACAGTTTCAACAAGATAAATAACATTAACGATATAACTATTTGTCAGTACTCATGTCATTTTAACCGTCTTCTAAGATAACATTTTTTCTTTGAATCATCATTTGTTCACATGAAAAGTACGTGTGTTACCGATAATTATGTATAGCGTCTGTCGTTTCAAAGGCCCTCAAATAACACTTCAATATTGGTTACTTGTTTGCAGTTACTGACAAACATAATGTCACGTGAGTTTATGTAGAACTTAATATAGTGTGGTATACAAACATATAGATTGGGTTAGTCTTCAGCAGCTTTGAATTAACGAGAGAATCGAACGTTTTTTGGATTTCTAAAAAAACAAAACAAATGATTACTTTCAAACAAAATTTTCGTATTTGTTTTTTTTTTTAATTTCGCGTTCATATCTTAACTTACATACATGTATCGTTTTAATTTTAAACTAACAATATATGAAATTATAACTTTCTTCCAACAAAACTTTAAACAAATTTATAAAACATCACAAAAGTGAGACTTTCAGAAGTTATTTATAAAAAAGAAGATGGTACTGTAGACTTATTGTATTTCCAAACAGATAGATAGATTTGAGTCAAACCAAAAAGTATCCCCATAATAAGCATACACATACTGATCTGAAATTTCTGGTGACTTTTTACCATGTAAAAAATATATATTAATTAATTTCAATTCAGATTTAGCATATATAAACATAAATACATCTGAAGAGAGATAGTACTTTTCAGCTTTTCAGAATGTCAGCTTATAGGGCACTTCATTCTTTTGTTTACAGGCGTTACCCCCTGAAGAAGGGGCGATTACATACTGCTTAACCCTTCCCACCTCCAGTCTTGTTAGTTGAAGAATAAAAGACAATACCTTTAATGCTCTCCCCATCACAATTCATGCTGTGACAACCTCCTCTAAGGCTATAGCTTTCCCAGCGCACCTGGGCTTTTCTTATTTGCCAGACTGACATCTTGGGGTTAGTTTATAACAGACACAGCAGGTAGAGTCTACACAGTAGAAAGACCATCTTTGAAAGTGACCCGTCGTTTCACTGTCTACATGTCTTCCTTTCCCTCAACGTTACTGGTAACAGTTATGCACAACACACGTCCTTTTCAAAAGCCCTACTGATTCAACATTTCAAATACAATATACGATCTAAAGAAAAAAAATAGCATCAACACAAGACGTTGTCAGCTCACTTTCTTATGGTATTTTCGTGTCAAATTATCGGGACACTGTCCATTTTTCTTTACTCCAAGAACCTTTGTTGCCACAGCCACCATAGCTTTTCACGGGTGAGATAAGCGCGATTTACGTTAAATGGTACCAAATCATGTCTCGCGGAAAATGTTAAGCAAAGACATGATGAACATGAAGATTTCTGCAGTTTGAAGGTATTTAATTTTTATTACTCGATATGAATTTTTTTATTCAAAACAAAATAGATAAGTATCCTAAAGTGGATCACAAGTTACAAAAATCTCAAGTATACTAAATACAAAGCCTAGCCGCAATGTTAAGCATTATTTCTAGTCTTTAAAGAAGAAAGATATCAAACATACCGAAAACTTCGATACCATTGTAATTGTACACATATGGAAAGATCTGTTCAACAAGGATTAAAACAGAAAGGTTAGTCTCCCCCTCCCCCACTATTGCACACTAGACAGAGTTAGCTTAGTACTAGGCCTGTCTAATAATCTAACACATGTTAATACGGCCTTATTAAAAAATATCACTCAGCTCCACCCACAATAGCTTGTCCTTGCCCGAACCTTCTAGCCCAATCCATTGACACACACACACATATATACAATCATACCATTCTTAAAATGTGGTGAAGGTACATATCATTACTAAAAATATCTCATCAAATGTTTTCAACACTATCATTTAATGCTTTGGTCGTTCTTAACAAAATCCATCTCAATCTAAATAAATGTTCCTTTTTTCAGATATTTAATTAAACTCTCTAACTTTCTAGATATAAACCACACAATAATACACTTAATGCTCAATTCTAAATCAACATAAGGAGAGAAGACACATGTACGTAGAGAGAAAGATAAAATATCAACAAAATAATACACTTAATATCAAAACCTAAATCAACACAAGTAGAGAAGACACATGTACGTAGAGAGAAAGATAAAATATCAACAAAATAATACACTTAATATCAAAACCTAAATCAACACAAGTAGAGAAGACACGCAGAGACAGAGATAAAATATAAACAAAATAATACACTTAATATCAAAACCTAAATCAACACAAGTAGAGAAGACACGCAGAGACAGAGATAAAATATAAACAAATAAAGATAAAATTATTTAGATGTATAGTTGGCTTAAATAGTTTGTACCATAAATAATGTAAAACTAGTACAGAAAGAGAAAATAAATAGACAAATGAACCATCAGAGACAGAAAGACAAAAATATAAATGCTGGGAAAAATGATTTCCGCATTTCGTTTCAAATTTAAAAAAAAAGAAATAAAGTAAAAAAACGTAAGAGTAGAAAAAGAAGACAGGAAAAAAACAACTTAAAATCATTATATTGTGTTTGATCATAAGAGGTAAAGAGGAATAGTAAAGTATTTGTATTACAAACCGAGCGAAAAAGAAATGGGTAGATGATAGCCAGTTATAGAGAGAGAGACACCCGAGATATCGGGAAGAATTTTCATTCTACTAAGTACTGCAGTAGTCCCAAGATTCCGCTACTTTGAACAATATGCCTTCGCTGGTCGATTTCCTGAAGTTCTTTTAGCATTTATGATCCATCCACTAATGGATCTTTTCGACTTATTCAGTTGAGAAACCAATGAAAGCTGAAAGTAATCGTCGGTGCGCTTAATCTACGTAGACCATTAACTGTACCCACAATATATATATAATATCGGTCTTCTCGGAGAAAGACATGCTGCTGTTGATTACGACTTATAATGTTAATTCCAGTTCTGACATTAATGCAACACCATCAAAACACTTGACAAGAGCCATTACATGGAGTGAACAAAGAGAATCTCTGAACAACACAAGAACTGACGTCTAGCCGATGCATTTCTGACAGTGCGACTGTT
The DNA here is from genome assembly GCF_000517525.1 of Limulus polyphemus. Lineage (NCBI taxonomy): Eukaryota > Metazoa > Arthropoda > Merostomata > Xiphosura > Limulidae > Limulus > Limulus polyphemus. The sequence goes on from NW_013667415.1 coordinate 193,931, forward strand.
ATTTGTAGAGTAACAGACTTGGGGAAGCAAGTCGCTGTCATTTTCATGATGTCAACTATATATATACTAGGACCTGTCGAATAGATTCTGCCATCTTTCCTTCATCGTTTTTCTTTTATTTGAATGTCCCCCCCCCCCCTGTTTACTTTATATACATCAAATATATTAAACTCAGTGATTCAAGAACATTGTAGAGAATTATCCGATAACATTAAAAACAGCTTAGTGACGGATCACATCAAATATGGAATAGTTTCGACAATGTATGTTTTAGTATATTGTAGTTAGCGATGTTTGTATGTATATTAATATGACAGTGAAAAAGAAAAAGATTGTATTTTCATATAATCATGGGTACCCTTCACAGTATCAATAAATATTTGAGAATCTTTGCTTTAGAAACTATCCATCAGCAGAAATAATTTAGGATGTTTGTTATTTAAAACATTATGTTCTAAAAAACGATAGCATATTCACATAACATCACATAAACGAGAAAATTGCTTGAATTATGAGAGGTATAGCAAAATGCAGATAAGATAACACAATGTCTAACATCGAGACAGTCAAGTCACTAATTGTGTGATGTGCTTGCTAATACTTTATCATAGTGAATTCCCTATTGCAATACAGACATTTTGTGGCAAAATCAATTACTATATATATGTATATATGTGTGTTGTTATCTATCTAATCAAAATCAATTACTATATATATGTATATATGTGTGTTGTTATCTATCTAATCAAAATCAATTACTATATATATGTATATATGTGTGTTGTTATCTATCTAATCAAAATCAATTACTATATATATGTATATATATGTGTGTTGTTATCTATCTAATCAAAATCAATTATTATATGTATATATATGTGTGTTGTTATCTATCTAATCAAAATCAATTATTATATGTATATGTATATATATGTGTGTTGTTATCTATCTAATCAAAATCAATTATTATATGTATATGTATGTATGTGTGTTATTATCTATCTACCCATCTTTCTAATTATGTCGATCTACCATTTCTATTTATCAGTGTTTAGAGCCCGAACTTGACCTAGTGTTTTGCGTATCAGACTGAGAATCCGAGAATCTCTGGTTCGAAACGTGGTGCTACCAACACTGGATATGTTATAAGAGTGACAGTCAGTTCCGCTATTCGGTTAAAAATAGCCGCTTTATGCGACTGGTTGCCTTCCTTCTGGACTACAGTTCCAAATTAAGGACATCGCTATGTCTCAGCCATAGAGATCTCTGACTTCGAAAGTTAGCCCAATGCGTGCATTACATATAGTAAACAAACACGTATATGCGCGTGTTTGTGTATATGTGTGTGCGCCGGCGCATGTGTTTTAACCACTACTGATTTATTAGGGGTTTAAAACACCGGTAAAATTACACTATTCAAATCCTCAACTGAGCATCCCACGGTTGAAGATACATCTGTTTTGTACTTTCTGTTGTTTTTAATGCGCATCATAAAAAATCAAATATTTTTCACACAACACAGAAAAGGAATGCTATTTGAGCTACTATTAACTTGATAATACACAACGTAAAAATGACGGTTTCTATCAATCTCTTTTCTAACCTGCTGCTGATGTTGTTAAATGTTATTATGTCCACCATGTATGACCGATTGTTTGTACATTGCTTAAAATCCCACAACACAATGCTCAAAAGGGTTAAAGTACAGTCAGAATTTATAATATTATAGTTACCACAAGGCAAAGATTACCGTCATAAAATAATGTTAATTATCATCTCGGTTAATGTTTATGCAAATCAGACAACTCATGAACATCTAGGTAACCGAAATGAAATGTAAATGAGCATTTCACATTCTATTTCAGTATGGAGTATAGTCATACGAACAGCATATCACCTATGTTGCGTTCTTAAAATCATAGTATCCATAAGGTTCGTAGGTATTCTCCACCCTACTTCTAGAATAATTGTTTTCAGGGCCTCTTTAAGATCTGGAAGCACGCGGAGGAACATGACTTGTCTTCCATTCCAAGAGCATCTGGTACATATTCGACGTAAACGAAGTTTGGTGAACATACGTATTAACCTGGTGTGAGGCACGTATGTATATATATATGACAGCAACAAAAAATATCCGTAGAATGTGGTCCATACCATGTGTGGTATTAATGGTATCATTGTGCAAGATTCATAGGTCGGTATGTTCACCAAAACTTATTCCTACTCACACCATCCCTCCACCACAGCCCTATGTGTTATGTTCCTGTATGAAGATGAAGTGGATCTGGTTCCAATTTCTCTCCAAGTGTTTATACGTCTTTATCTTGACGCTGGGTGAAGCACGACTTATCTATAAAAATAATTTGCTAGTCCACTAGATGTGCTTTTGACACTATTGCAGGCAAGTTGTTTTGTGCCTTGCTCTGAACAGAATGCATCTTACTGGGCATCTGGCATATACTTCGGCCTTGTGAAACCTACTGCCAACGAACTATGCATTGCAGCGTCCAGTTGCGGCTGCGAACACGTGATACAATCTCAGAGGCTGTACTCTACTAGTGTAACGAAACATAACTGACAGAAAGTAGTAGTTTGCTTGTGTTGTGAATGGATGCTTGCCTTGTCGAAATGGCCAAACAACTGTATCATTATTTTGAGGATCTCCATACTCTGCTAACGACGCTTTGAGATACTGGAAGCAAGTTTACAACGGTCTTCCCTTTATCCAATGGTTTCTAAGTACATAAGCAAAAAATCAAATATCGTTTTTTGAGATCTAACCATGGCTTATGAATAACCTGGAATGCTTTAAACATGGTAATTCACTTCATAATGGTTTGGTTTGTTTGTTGTTAAGCGCAAAGCTACACAATGAGCTATCTGTGTTCTGCCCACTGTGAGTATCGAACCCGATTTTTAACGTTGTAAGCCTGCAGATTTACTGCTGCCAAACTGGGGGCTACTTCAAAATGACGATTTTTTTCGTATCACAATATTTGCGCAAAGCTCTATACACAAATGGCTATCGGCGCATAGCCCTTCCCGATTTTGAACTAGGGAGAAAGCAGCTAGACAACAGCGCCCACTGCCAAATCTTGGTGTACTGAATAATGAGATTTGACTATCGTTCTTGTAACACACCAATAGTCTCATAGCACAGAAAGCATTTTTGCAGCAACAGGTCGAGAAGCATGAGCTTCTGGATTCATAGTATGAGCACAATAACCACTAGGCCACGCCCTGTCCTCAAAGTAACGAATGCGACAAGATTGTGTGAAACTGCTACAGTGTAGACACATTTGTTTTTTTTATCACAAGACTGATTATAGAAGACCTGATTTTCACAGCAGTGAGATGGAGTGATTGACAATATCTTCTGATTAACCATAATGTTAACCTTCTGATTAACCACCATAATGTTTACCTTCTGATTAATGTTAACCATAATGTTAACCTTCTTATCAACCACCATAATGATAACCTTCTGATTAACCACCATAATGATAACCTTCTGATTAATGTTAACCATAATGTTAACCTTCTGATTAACCACCATAATGTTAACCTTCTGATTAACCACCATAATGATAACCTTCTGATTAACCACCATAATGATAACCTTCTAATTAATGTTAACCATAATGTTAACCTTCTGATTAATGTTAACCATAATGTTAACCTTCTGATTAACCACCATAATGTTAACCTTCTGATTAACCACCATAATGATAACCTTCTGATTAACCACCATAATGATAACCTTCTGATTAATGTTAATCATAATGTTAACCTTTTGACTAACCACCATAATGATAACCTTCTGATTAACCACCATAATGATAACCTTCTGATTAACCACCATAATGTTAACCTTCTGATTAACCACCATAATGATAACCTTCTGATTAATGTTAACCATAATGTTAACCTTCTGATTAACCACCATAATGATAACCTTCTGATTAACCACCATAATGTTAAAATTACTGATTATCCTTAGTTGTTTTTGAGCATTTTTAAATAAAAATAGCAACAAGTCAAAACTTATAGTGGCAGTAAGAATTTACATAGATTCCAAATCGTTTCTCTCTCTCTCTGAATTCTTCAAAGCTTCCTTGTATATTCCTATAGTCAGCAGTCAATTTCTTTAAAAGTGTAGTTGAATGAGCACGGCTATCACAGTCCCAAAATGAAGTAGATCACGCGCGCGAGAATGTGCGTGCGCACAAAAATATAAACCATTCTCATAGAGATTACTAAGTTTTCTTAGTTTTTAAGATGGTGCTGTATACAGGTTGTTTTTTTTTTCCATCATATACAGTGGCTATAGGAATTGAATTGGTTTCTTCCCTAGACGTGCGTCCACGCAGATAGAAAAACGAGGCAGACGGTTATTTATTAACTAATTAATAGTTGATTCGTCGAGAAAAGCCTCGCCATCTTATCGTTTCAGTATATCTAAATACTTGATAGTGTGCAACCTGGGAATTCTGCTTTTCACTCTGTCTACCCAGCACTTCTGAATAAAAAAAAAGAAAAAGAAGAAAGCTTGCTTTTGGAATATAGAAACGGTTTATGAGATATAAGTAGCCCCCAGTGGCACAGCGGTATGTCTACGGACTTACAACGCTAGAATCCGGGTTTCGATACCCGTGGTGGGCAGAGCACAGATAGCCCATTGTGTAGCTTTGTGCTTAATTACAAACAAACAAGATATAAGTATTTGTTTAGTCGTTTTTTTTAAGGATAAAACACTGAAATATACTGCCTATATGATAAATGCTCTTTTCTATTAACAATACTCATAAAATAAATAAAATAGTGAATAAATTTTATACACTTCAAAAAATATTTTCTATTAGTTTATAATACTATTTTAATAAAGAAGATTGTTATTATAATCTGGTGTGGTTCGTCAATTACATTTAAAATACAGTTAAGTATTATACATATATTTATGCAACTAATTTACGTCCCCTTGTGAGACAGCGGTAAGTTTACAAACTTACAACGCTAAATTCCGGGGTTCGACTCCTTTCGGTGGACACAGCAGGTAGCCAGCCCATCGTGGTTTTTTCAGACTTATTTACCCTTGTAAATACTGAAGAAGGTGATCATGTTAAAATATGCATTTTTTTATTCAGTACAACATTGGTGCAACAATTCCTAGTGATATGTTTTTTGGTGATACAAACGACTCGAAAGTGGACTAAATGGTGGTGTATCAAACGCAGATCTGCTCTTCTCAAACTGTATAGAGTTGATCGGAATTTCAAAAGTTTTTATACAAATAAATCAGTACTTTTTGATTCACAAATTTAGTGAACCTTCGTAGTTTGAAATATTTTTCATCTATTAGCAAATCAATTTTAATGACAGGAAGTTTTCTATTGTAGTTTATGAGCTGTTATATTTCATGAGATAATTAGAAAAACTGGAAAACAAAATTCTATAAAAATTTATCCTTGATTTCAATAAGGACACACATATCTCCCATCGACCATCTCGCACTCAGTAGCAAAAGAAATTTCTTATCTCTGACGGCAATATAAATAAAAAGGCATCACAGTTTGTTGATGTGTCAAATAAGGTGTAACCTCGAGATCTTCGAGTATACCATAATCCATAAGTTATGTTACACTTGTTAGTGTGTGTTTCTCTGCACATGCACAGACGTCAGAACAGGGGAACAACTCCACGTCACTCCCTTCCCATAAATTTTGATAGGCTTATGATTTCCATAACTTGATTTGAGTTTATTCTAACATAATGACATTATAAACAGATAGAGATTCAAAAATTACTTTGATAGATGAAAATAAAGTGTTGAAAAGATAAAATAAAGAGATTAAAAATAACAGGTCACGTAAGTTGGTCATTAAATTGTTTATTGTCACGTACGTTGGTCATTAAATTGCTTATTTTCGTTTTAATTTCGTTCGTTTCTTTACCTCCAGATTTCTATCGTTTCTTGGCCCTCTGCTACATCAAATAATCTCAAATTGTTGCTCTATTTCTGAACATTTTCTGGAGAACATACCTCGAACTTCCCTGTTGAAGGCAGGCGTTTATGATTTATTAGTATCTATTGCTTATTGCTGCGTAAGTGAACGATATGTATAGCAATATTTTCTTATGATTTCTGTTCAACATACTATACAAAAAATATTTCTTATTCTTACAACTTATGTATGTATAAACACACACATACATATGGATGTGTACGTGTATGAAATGTATGTACATTGATATATGTATATAACTTCCTAATACTGCAGTAGCTGTAGGATCTATAAGATATTTACAATATAATAACAGACTTGCTGCTTAATGTTTGGTACAGGTCGTTCAAACAAAATCAAAAAAAGAACTGCACATAGTCGATAATTCTATTTCTATTCAACAGCCATGTATAGATTGAATTATTAATACATGCAGCAAGAAGTGGTTTTATGGATCATAGAATAACAAACGGGAATAGAATTAAAATTTGCAATCTTATGCGCACTTGGGCTAAAGGCCAGGTCAGAGGCTACTAAAATTCATGTGTAGCCATTCCTGATTTTAACCTTTCACCAGAGAGAAGACTACCAGTTAACATAACCGGGCGCCACAAGGACTTTGTTCGACTCTTTGAACCGAACAGCGAGATTCATTGTAAGCCTTATAACACGATTAAAAGTGTAGAGCTTATTCAGCAGAGTCACGTCTCAAACCCCGGACCCGCCGGTAACCAACCCGACCATTTTAAAACAGACTAAGTTAAATCAGAACCATCTATTATATTTAATAGGTTTGGAATGAAACCCATCAGTAGGGTTAACTGTAAATATTGCCTTTTTTGTTTTGTTTTTTCTGTGATGCATTTTTTCGATGGTATTATTTTCACATGTTTCTAGGTTTCGACATAAAACTGATTTTTCGTAATACACCTTCATATCTAGCCTTTAGACGACAGTGTCATTCTAAACATCTGCGGTATTCTGTGATCTAGAATGTAACATTGAAAATTCACCTTTACCTCGACTTTATGAATAATACCCAATAAAGACACGGCAAGAACTTTGTTTGTTTGTAAGTTAAGCACAAAGCTAAGCCAAGGGCTATATCTGTGCTCTGTTCACCACGGGTATCGAAACCCGGTTTTTAGCGTTATAAACCTAGAGACTTACCGCTGTACCACTGTGGGATCGTGGCAAGAAGATAAAATACACTATGTTTCTTGCGATCTGGAATTTTGAGCTTGGCCTTTACGTCACTAAAATTCAAAAGCATGCAAAATATAAGTGTCTCGCTAGTCATGCGTTGAAAAATATAGTTTCTCACAATTACACACGTGTAATTATACAGAAGAACACGATTACGGACTAGAGCGACCCACAAAATGGGTGGGGGAAATAATCAATATTTCATGAATTTTATAAGACGTTAATTATCAATTTCCTGTGTGAGAAAAACAGGACGTCAAAGACATACAGAGAGCGTATAATTGTGTCTGAACTAATGATGTTAACTTAGTGTGTGACGTGCGGAATGTATAGCAGAGAGCTTAGACTTTATTTCCTGTTCATATAGATAGATATTGTCAACCTAACTTAAAAATACTGCAGATATGACTAAAAGTTTATTTTATAGAGTGGGTGAAGATTATTTTTGTATACAAACACACATGTATATATATATGTGTGTGTGTGTGTGTGTGTGCACGAAGTCACTCAAAACAACCATCGGATTAGTGTATTGAAAACCTACTTCAGCGATGAACAGTTTATTAGTTTTCACTGTATTAAGCCCTTGAAAGAACCCACGTGTCAAATAAAGTACAATACGTTTTACAAATTTAGTAACGAAACGGAACATCTTATCATTCAGAGAACAGTGTACAAAATACATTCATACAGATTAATCAGAGTTGTGGAAGCTCCTACAGATCGTATGCTTAGAAGAAAAAAGGAGATTAATAAATTATTAATATGTAAAATATTACCATTGTGGCTATTACGCGGGAACTATGGTAACTGAACCTTTTATTTATGATAAATTCTATAGAAATAAATCAGGTAAGAATAAGCAACAGAACAGCTACAATAAGCCGTCCGTAGCGAGTTGATAATTGTTGTTTAAAACTAATCATGCAGGTAAATTAATATGTAGAATTATATACAGATTTTTCTGTACGTTAAAATACTAAACAATACATTGTTGCCCGATGAAGACTGTGATAAGAGGGTCGGAAGCTCGCAATAAAAATATTTTAACGTAGAGAAAAGTCCGTTTATAATTCTACATATTAATTTACCTACGTTATGGGCCTTAAAAAAACAAGCACAGCTACAATAAAGTACCTATGGTTATAAAATTTGTGAAGTAATAAAGGTCGTTAAACAGCGTAAGAATACGAGTAAGAGTATAATCACTATATATCACGTACAAATATAATACGGTGACTGCGAATATGGAAGTTATTGGGTGATAAGCTTTATAAAAATAATATCAATTAAAGTACAAATACGAACCACTTACGACAAAGTTAGTATGAATTATGATTACGACGGTTTTTTTCTCTGTCATAACGATAACAGTACTGAACATTGCGTATATATATATTTCCTGTTGTACTTTTGTTAGTCTTAGAGAGATTTCCATATGGACGTGTCATTCAATCCATATAATACAATCAAGTATATAATTGCAAATGAATATATTTACAAGTAAAAGGTCATGCCGATCGACGGAAGAAATGCTCTTTCTAAAGTTACTAAATCATCCGAAATTTGTTTTATACGGTGTGAATTTTTGAAATAATTGCTATAAAGTTTCATCTGACAATATAATTTGTTTACTAAGGTAAGGAACGCCACCTACAGATCGATGATGAGTGTGTTTTTCAAAGCTGAGAATGAACCAGCACGATTACATATACACAGCGTATTAAAATATTGTAATGAAGTTCTATCATAATAAATTGTTTGTTTGTTTTGAATTTCGCGCAAAGCTACACGAGGGTTATCTTCACTAGCCGTCCCTAATTTAGCAGTGTAAGACTAGAGGGAAGGCAGCTAGTCATCACCACCTACCGCCAACTCTTGGGCTACTCTTTTACCAACGAATAGGGAGATTGACTGTTACTTTATAACGCTCCCACGACTGGAAGGGCGAGCATGTTTGGTGTGACGGGGATTCGAACCCGCGACCCTCAGATTGCGAGTCGAGCGCCGTAACCACCTGGCCATCATAATAAAAGCAAATTGTTTATTTAAATTTGAATTGAAATACTAGAAGGAAGACAGTTAGTCAACAGTACCCAACGCCAACTCTTGGACCACCTTTATTTGATCTAATAGTGGAATTTTGACTGTAACTCTTGTAGCACAACAACGGCCGCAAAGTGCGGAGCGCGTTTTTGCAGCAATAAATCGCGAACAAAGAATACTTGTATTCACAGTCTGGGCACACTAACCACTGGCCACACCTGGTTAAACTAAATTATATTCAGATAAATATAATATTCATTCGGTCCAGTGTAATAACTCTTGACCAGTTGATAATTAAATGTATAACTTTTGCGAAATAAAAAAGATGAGTGTAGTAATTGTTCACATACTACCTGAAGAGAGGTTTCAATTAAATTTACATTAAACCCGTGTTCTAGACTATCTTTCAGATATTCCCACGTGAAAGCTATTTTAATCTCTTCTGCTGGATTAATACGAAGTGGCGCACATGACTAATCCTTCAGAAACTATGTTTAATTATTCATGAAATATCCCTCAATTAGATGAAGTACTTGTGAGAGGAAAGTCGTGATTGTTCTATAATCAGCTTCAGTAGAAGGTTAGTGCATTACGTAAATAATTAGATCTCGGTGTGAGAGTTTCACATAAATCTTAGTGTGAAAATAATACGCCTTCTTTTTTTGGAAAAATCAACAAAATCGCAAGTAAGTCTCATAAATCAAATTTGCTAGAGCCCAATTTAATTATTTCTTAAGTGCAGAATATCCCACAGTCAGTACTTATTCCACATATAACACTTCATAATGTAATAAGGGTATGTAAGTAACTTCAAGGTATCTAATAGTTATATATGTTTTATTTTTTAATACATAAGTTTATACAAATACATGCATGTACCCCCACCCCAGCGGTAATTCTCAAGGATTGTAATGCTAACAATTGGGTTTCGTTACTCGTGGTGGGCACAGCACAGATAGCCCACTGTGTGGCTTCGCGCTTAACAACAAAGCTAAGGACATGGAAGCCAACTATCTTTTATACAGCGAGAAAGACAACGTCCAAGTTTAACATTCAATATTAAATAGACTATGATAATTGAATAGTCAATAAATGTCAATAGTGTCAGGACTTCCAGCCTCTGGCAATCTAATGTAAATTGTGATCACTTAACAGATTTCGACGTCAAAAAATCATAAAGTTTGTTTTGTCATTTAATACCCCAAAATTATTCTTTATCTCATAACTTTTTCAATCAAATTATATGTTTAGTGTGAAACTTTTTTGTTGATTTCAGAGTTTAACGCAAAGCTATACAAGAGCTACCCGTGCATAGCCATCCCTAATTTTGAGCTGATGGACTAGCTAATTAACAACAGCCATCACAAACTACTGGGCCACTCTAATCTGACCAAATAATGAGATTTCACGTCACTCTTATACACCAAAATCTAAAGTGAGCCATGAACCCTCTGAAAGTTCGGGCACGCTAACAACCACGTCACGGCCAGTCCTAGTGTGGAGTTCAAGATGGATGCAGTTATATTTTTCATTGTTAATAAATTCCTAACGACTTTCACATCTTTCCGTAATAAAAAGCAAATAGAACAATAACAAAAACATTGTTTTGTATTTTTCGAGTAACGTGACTTATTTTTAGTTTTTACAGTAAAACTTTCCACATGGAGAAATGTGGGAATATGGTGGTACATAAGTTTGTAAAAACATGGTCTGCTTGTTGTTAATTCTACTGATAATTGCATGTGCGAAATATGCTGATATTTTGAGCAGTAACACACATACATATGTATATATATATATATATTTCACAGTTACCTACATTATATCAAAAGTATACAGGCGGTTACTCAGCTATGGAAAATCCCTGACGATATAATTATGTAAAAATATAACATCTTTTATGGATGTACGCGCCAACAAATGCATTATTACACCAGCAAAGCTGCAGTAAAACAATGTAAAATTATGGCATTTATTTATATGGCATGAATGGTATAATTGTACATTGTTTTGTTACAGATTTGCTGGCACGATCCATGAAAAATGTTGCATTTTTACATGTACGTACTTTCACATCTTTCCGTAATAAAAAACAAATAGAACAACAACAAAAACATTGTTTTGTATTTTTCGAGTAACGTGACTTATTTTTAGTTTTTACAGTTTTTAGGTATTTATATGTGTTATTCTGAATCTTTGTTTTATTTATCAAGTTAGAAAAAAAGACAATTAACACCATCATGTTAATTAACTCAAGAAGATGATAGCTTTCAATAACGTAAACTTGTGTAGCTGTAGTATAATTTCCTTCACTATAAGATTACAGACGAACACATAACCGGTTTTATTAGCCAAGCTAAGACATATCATTTCGCCATCGAGTAGTTAAAGTCGCTCTGAATTAAACATAACACTAAATTAATTATAAAATTTCGTTCGGCAGGAACATTAACCATGGTTAATTTAATTCCTCCAGACCTTCATTTAATTCTTCTAAGTTCTATCAAGTCTCCAAGGAACGTTTTTCTTAATAGTTTACATAAAAAATGAATTGTGGCAGCGACGATAGGTTATATTAAGTATGAGAGAGTTAGAAGAGACTTACCATCAGAGTCAGAGGAATGAGCGTTGACACTGGACACAGCTTTACCTCCAATTGATACCATTAATACAACCACCAGTTGAAGCAACATGATCGACGCGAAATTGACGTAGTGGCTGTACTGAAGGAGATTAGTGCACTTTCTGGCACGAGTGTATTGCTTGATAATGTAAGGTTTTGTCCTGAGTTCTTTTACAAGTTGGATGTGCGATATAATAAGAGCGTCTAGTATTCAGCCTTGTTTTTGCGGCAATTTTGGTACGCCTGCACGCGAGACTCGGGTCGCAAAAGCTGTCTTTCTCACAAGCGAGTTTACACACAGACGTGGAGCGTGGTGCTTGTCTTTCTAGAATCAGCTGAGATTTGTACGGAATGGATTGTTGCGTGCAGCACAAATTATGCGATCTACGCAGATTTTCCGGGTGAGGGCGCTGCTGGTATTCAGCGTCTTAGAGTATTACACATAGTTAGACATGCGATCATTTTTGGCTTCCTGTGTAGTTCAACTCGGTGAATTCGAGAAAGAACAAGAACTGCTATAATTAAGGGTTCACTTTTCAGCTTTTACGACACCAGGAAAACTCAATCCTTAAAACAGACTGCCTTCCAGCTGCCAAACTTTAGAGTCACTAATCCAACCCATGCGATGGTGTCACGCTGCCATAGTTACTATATGAGCAAAGGAAACCATGCTGTACAGCACGTGAAGCTATCCCCTTGTCTCGTCACCGCAGCTTGTGACCTCAACTGCCCGTGCACCACGAATTCATTCTCGTATCTCTATAAGAACTTTCACGCGGGAGCACCCACTCGCGGTTGGGGGAAGGGCTTGTTTTCTTGAACGCTACGGCCATCAATCATGGTTTAGAAGCTGGTCGCATAGAGATACCGACCCAAAACAAAAAAAAAGTCCACGTCAGCTAATTCTTTGCAATAGTCCCGGAGCAAGTCGGCATTGTCACTCGGTAGTCAAGTGATTGACGACCACAAAATGGACTGTACCAAAGAGGTCAATACAATTGACCCGAGCTTTTCAAGCCCAAAAAAACCCCTGTGGGCTTAATTGCTACTGCATTGACCTTTGCAGTTCTGAGCAGAAACACTTGACCTGCTAGATCTGCAACAGGATCGACTACCATTATTTGCAAAAACCGCGCCATCTATACAGTTACTAAGAGTATTTTAATGACTAATCACAATATTCATAGGTTATTATAAAAATCTAAGGCAGTTAAGCATAATATGTTAAATATTTACATTTCTATTTATGAAGTGATTTAACTAAAACAAATAAATTAAAAAGATACATTTAAAATTTTTCAGCACTCTATATTAAGATTTAGATTTAGCACAATAAGATTTTTCCCAGTAACGAATCAAATATTTACAGCCTAATGATTAGGTTAAAGCTATATGATGATTGGTTATAGAATTTGAAAATGTCGAAAGGTGTAGCAAACATAATTTACCGTGAACAAGTGTATGTAATATTCTGGTTAAATGTAATGTACACAGGGTTGGTTGGTTGGTTGGTTGGTGTTTTATGGCGCAAAGCAGCTAGGCTATCTGCGCCAAACAACCCGTAAAAGCAATGAAAGCAAATTAAAGTAAAATGTAAAAAAAAAAACAGCGAGTTAAAACCAATACATGTGTTTCAGGTAAATAATTAAGTCATACGTTATAATCTTAATTCATCTTTCGTTAGCAGTTTGATAGTTATAATCTTAATTCATCTTTCGTTAGTAGTTTGATAATTATAATCTTAATTCATCTTTCGTTAGTAGTTTGATAGTTATAATTTTGCTATCTGCAAAACATAAATTCGGCTCATAAGTTTCGCTCTATCTAAAACTCACAAAATTGCACCAATCTATTCAAATTTATCATTTCGCATTCATACATTATTCTAATAAAGACTTTAAAAATCCAAATTATTGAAACACTTCACATCATTAAGCAAGTTATTCCTTGCAATATCTAAGAAAACTCTTTGAATAATTATTTTATTTGATGTTCTAATGGATATATGTTGAATATATACATAGCGTTTAAAGTACTCGAGCATACAAACACGCATTTCATTTACATCTCTTTTGGATCGGTTTTGGCTTAGTGTTTAGAGTACCGGGCTATTGATCGAAACGTCTAAGATCCAAACCCGCGATTTAGAACTGAACCAGCGCCGCACTTTCAACTTTGAGTACGTCTTAGAGTTGAGATGAGTACTAGGTTCAATCCCAGGAGTTGCGCTGCTAGGTTGGAATCCTTCATAGATAGACCGAGAGGGAAGTATACGAGACTTCCTTTACTAATATTAACAGCAGCCAGTTACCAATTACTATTGAATTCCTATATTTAATTTTCTTAGTTACACCATTCCTTACTTTGTTTACAGCTACGTCATTCCCTCTGAATGCTGATGAAGATCTTTCAGAGCGTTATAGTAATGATAGTCAATCCCGCTATTCGGTTGACAGTGGACGTATATGCGACGGGTGCCGTTGACTGTTTGTCTTCCCTCTGGTCAGCATTCTAAATTAGGAAGGGTTATGCCTGAATTTTAGAGTCATTAACCTGGCTGCATAGCCCATGTGTTGCATAAGATGCTGTTTGGGTGGAAAACACCAAATACCATACATTTCTTTCAAGTGTCACCGACAATGTCGAAATTAAAAAAAGAAAAAAGAGGACTAAAAATCCAGCAAAGCAATATTAAATTCCTTCTTTTTACTACTGTTATAAGTAAAAATTAAATAAGCCTAGACAGCCAAAACGGTAATTACTGTGTTTTATTGCTTGTTTTAGTGTAAAGCTACACAATGGACTATCTTCGCTTTACCCATCACGGTAAATCGAGCCCCGGATTTGTGCATAGGAAGTCCGAAGACTGTAATATATATATAAGGTAAAAATAAAACAAAACGGCAGTGATTGAAACTACACGCTATTCTTAAACGAATTTCGTTGCCTCTCATTAACATATGTTAGCATACGTTTAGGGGCAAGTAATGAGATGGTGTGTGGCCTAAGGCGTATCATTAACCGAGATATGAAAGATTTTTTATTGCCATTACCTTGATTTAACCTTTATCCTTACAAATAATGTTTTACTAAACTCAAGATTATGTAACATACACACTGCTAGTTCAATAGGTAATTACATTTACTTTACTATTAATGACCAAACAAACAGAGATAACTGTTCACTTGATATCGCCGCCAAGTTAACATGTAATAAATCAAGGTTTAGAGTTTGTCGGCAAAACCTTGTTTGGTCTTTAGTGCTGCTACCCATAGATTCGTTTGTATTTAACTGGATGGTTCAGTCTCTTACCGAGTGTGAGATTCGTGTGAAGCCATTAGAAATTTACTGGCGGCCATATTTTGGATCTCACAAATCTTCTGAGCGTGGTATTGTGTTACATGATCCGACTACCTAGAAAAAACATTAAAATGTAGCAGAAATAATAAGATACGTTCATGTGCTGCCTCCAACTGTACAAAACAGGCAAAGATCGTTAAAAAGGGCGAAAAAGGTCAAATTTTGTAAGTAGGTTGATCTAGTTAGATTTATAAGCTATATTTAGAATTTTTTGGCCTAGCTTAGACTTACACTCGAGCAGACATCTCGACCACACGTACCATGACCACGAGGTTTGAATTTGGGTGTATAAAGAATAAGTAATCTTTATCACCAAATAGATCTATCATATGTAGGCCTAGCTTAAACTGTGATTCTAGTACACAACAGAACCATACAGTTTTATTACTGGTTTTATTACAGAAGTTTTAGATATTCTCTAAATATAGCAAAGGTAAACCAGGAATATAAATCTAACAAAGCCTTCAAGTGCTGTTCTCAGTCTTAAAAAAATCACCATAATTTAATGTTCCAACCAGAACCATGCACGATTGCAATAAGACTTGATCTATTATTTTTATCTTAGACCCTTCGTGTAAAAGAGCCTAATGGGATCGGGCCTATTAGGATAGAATTGGAAAGTATATCATAACACTAGCTCACTAAGTCTTAACTTGCTTGATTTATTGTAGCATTGACAGAATAACTAAACCAAACTTATAGTACAAATCAAGAAATAAGTTCTCAATCATTTGTAATTGTGAATTTGTTGTTCTTTATCTACTTAAATCTATTTAATTCATTCTAAATATTCTCCATCAGTTAAGATCTAAGTTTATCCCTCTATTGTATAGATCTAGTTAATAAATAAAAATAAATGACTAAATACTCAAACAACCAATAAACAAAAAAATCTCAAACTTCCCACCCTCTCCCTTTCCAAAACAGATCTATTTTATAAACGCTTTTCTCCATTCAACAAACTTTTTTGCTAATCTATACGGCGCAGTGTTCACATTTGTTTAGCCTTGAGCGATCCAATTAAATATAGAAATCGATAAATGCTATCAAAGCAAAGTCCTATTACGAAATGAAAGAAATGAAAGATATTAACAAGGTTACCATGAGTGTCAAAAAACTTAAAAACATACTTAGATGCGTTTCAAAAATACTGCATTTGTAATTCTGTGGAAGTTCTGAATTTGAATAAAACTGTGATATGTGACTAATTACGAGAGCCTACAAGAAATACGTTGTTTATGACTCCAACACTAATTTGTTGTGCCCTCCAAGATTCTTTGTTGTACCTCCAACACTTCTTTGTTGTGCCTCCACAAATTCTTTGTTAATGTAATTGGATAACTGAAACTCATACAATACTTTTATCAATAGCACTGATTCATATGAAATTATAGTTTGTATATTTTGGTTATTCTATAAAATCCGTATTTTATGCACTGTAAATAAATAATTTGATTTAAAAATTATATATGTGTGTGTGTTTATATATATAAACACACACACACACAATTTATAACAATTCTATAAAAGGAAAACAAAGATTAGAATTAATAAGTTTTAATGAAATAAGTTCATTATCGTTAAGCTCCAGTTTTAAATTAGGGTGTTTGTTGTGAGGCTGGTTTTCATAGTGTTGCATAGTTCTGTAGATTCAAGTGTTTGATATACATTAAAAACATTATATCAATTATCTGGAATCCAAAAGTTTGATTATTTCTCTGAACTTTCTCTTAAGAATAACCATACGTGATTAATAGCAAAGTTACAATATGGTGGTAAATTACGTGTACCCTGTAATATAGTACCTTCACGATGTGTCTTTTAAAACTTTATACATATTGTGCCCCTATGAAACTACTAACGAAAGATGAATTAAGATTATAGCTATGAAACTATTAACGAAAAATGAATTAAGATTAATCCTATCAAACTACTTACGAAAGATGAATTAAGATTATAACTATCAAACTGCTAACGAAAGATGAATTAAGATTATAGCTATCAAACTACTAACGAAAGATGAATTAAGATTATAGCTATGAAACTACTAACGAAAGATGAATTAAGATTATAGCTATCAAACTACTAACGAAAGATGAATTAAGATTATAACTATGAAACTGCTAACGAAAGATGAATTAAGATTATAACTATGAAACTGCTAACGAAAGATGAATTAAGATCATAGCTATGAAACTACTAACGAAAGATAGAATTAAAATTATAATTATCAAACTACTGT